>NW_013670859.1:10907-38130 GCF_000517525.1 Limulus polyphemus | reverse complement strand
AACGAACTCCACGAAGCGAAAGGAAGATCTAGTAGACATTAATTAAATTATAAATATATCAATTCATGTGAATATGACTGAAAATGTTCATTTTTTGTAAAGGTGGTGTCTATTTACTTGTGACCACTCAGTGAATAAAGTCACTTAAATTTCACGTACTTTCAGCTTCAGTCTAAAGATTTCTCATTTATCCAAACCTTCTTTCCAATTGAAAAACACTTGACCGTTAGTCATATTTACTGTCTTAAACTGGTCTTTTTGAACCTTTCTGCACGTCGATATTTTTTTACTGTGTAATCAATCATTTTATTTGAAAATGTTTTGTTTCACATGATAGAGTGCTTGTCACTAAATAGTTTATGGACCATCCAGTAAGGATGGATGTTTGCTAGATAATACATGAAACAAAACTAATTATCATACTATATGTTCCTCTAAACCTTTTATGGATCTTCTTATACTTGTCATTAGACAAGATCTGCATACACCCAACCTATTAAATAAAAATAATTAATCCAACTTTCCAAACCGACCTTTACGTATAAGACACAAACGCCTATAAAACTGTTTTCACTACATCATTGTAAAATGTTGCAAAAAAGCCTATCATCTGGGTTGAGGCTATCTACGATCGGCACCTAATGTCTTGAATTTTACATACATCCATACTAACGATACGTAGGACTAAACGACAGAAAAGGATTACAACTCACCTAGCTATATGTGGTAAAATAGTATGTGTGTGTGTGTGTACATATAAACTCACCTAGCTATATGTGGTGAAATAGTATGTGTGTGTGTGTGTACATATAAACTCACCTAGCTATATGTGGTGAAATAGTAGTGTGTGTGTGTGTGTGTGTCAATAAAATAACAAGAAGAGTGACAGAACCTATGGTATATTAAACGTACCAAAATGACCAGAGTGACAGAACCTATGGTATATTAAACATCACCTAAATGACTAAAGTGACAGAACCTATGGTATATTAAACATCACCTAAATGACCAGAGTGACAGAACCTATGGTATATTAAACGTACCAAAACCACCGGAATGACAGAACCTATGGTATATTAAACATAACCAAAATCACTGGAGTGACAGAACCTATCGTATATTAAACGTCACCAAACTGACCAAAGTGACAGAACCTATCTTATATTAAACGTCACCAAACTGACCAAAGTGACAGAACCTATGGTATATTAAATATAACCAAAATCACTGGAGTGACAGAACCTATCGTATATTAAACGTCACCAAACTGACCAAAGTGACAGAACCTATGGTATATTAAACATAACCAAACTGACCAAAGTGACAGAACCTATAGTATATTAAACATAACCAAACTGACCAAAGTGACAGAACCTATGGTATATTAAACATCACCAAAGTGACAGAACCTATGGTATATTAAATTTTAACAAAATTACTAGAAGAGTATCAGGATTATGACTCTGAAGAGTGATATCGCATTTATCTGCTACGTAGATACTATAAAACCGATTAAAAACCAGACTTTGTACACGCTTTATGTACCTAATAATATCAAATATTTTTTTTGCGTGTGTGTAACCTACATTTATGATAACCCTGTTACAAGTTATTGTTTGTTTGTTTTAGAGAAAAGCCACATTGGGCTATGTGCTTTGTCCACCGCGGGAAATCGAACTCCAGTTTTTAGCGTCGTAAATCCCTAAACTTCTTGCTATCCCACCGGGGAACGTTACAACATAACATAAGAAAAATACCGTAAACGTCAATCACACTGTTCGGGGAATGACAACTAGAGTGTTTGGACCAGATCATTGAAGTACGTCTCTACCCTTCTGAACAGCATGCTAACACACTCCTTTTTGGTACAATTACAAAAAAAACAGAGAACGTAAGCTTGTTAAACAAAGCAAATTTGTCCTAATCAATTTTATACTTCTACAAAATATAAGTTCATAAACGTTTTAAATCTCTGTTCTTTTCTCACGGAAAAGTAAACGTCTGAATATACGACACAGAATAATATATAACAGTACATATATATAATTTATGACTGGGAATTACTCGCATTTATTTTATCTGCATTCCAACACAGCTTGTGACGACAGCGTAGTTAAACTCTGGATATCATTGTTATAACCCCGTAGTTATTGCAATCTACAACGATCCTCTTTGTGTTTAAGTATGATTAGCCATTATGTGAACTCTAACATTTGTCAAAATCTCTTCTTTCCAAGTTGCGGGTCTTTCCTTTTGTCCGCTTTTAACATTATGCCTTTAAACGGTTACACCAGGAATTTAATGTTTTAATCACTTGACGGTTTGTGCTATAGCGTTTATATCACACTTTTACGCTATCAGCTCTCGACTAATATTAATAATATTTGATATTTTGCTTAATTTTTTTTTTCAAAAATATTGAAGGATATGTAAAACAAATATTATATTATATTTTAATTTTTTTGTTGCATTTACTTCGCTTGTGAGTTTGCACGTTAAATGTTTGAAAATGCTTTCATGCCTAGACTTCAAAATTTTGGAACTATTTCGTATTTTCGGGGACATTAGCAAATATTTTGCAAAGATGTTGTCGTGGCTATTTTCAGTAATTGGTAATAGTTTTCTAAAAACATTCTCGTCACCATTTTCAGGGTCATTAGCAAATACTGTCATGACTACTTTTAGGTAATTCGCAAATATTTTGTAGAAAATATAGTATAAAACTTGTAAATATGTGATTATTTTCAGGATCGTTAGAAAAATATTGTTGTGACTGTTTTCAGGGCCAACGTACTGACTTTCAACATGTAAAACGGTCTTCCTTGCACAACCCTTGAGTAACGTTCAGTTGACCAATGTTAAAGAACGAATTCTCTCATACTTTTAAAATACAAAGTTCTTTTTAGCACTAGAGTTTCTCAATACATTTTCATTTGGGCCAACACTGTGATATTCTCTGTCATGAATTCTCGTAGATTTTCTGATCTCGTTGTTATCAGAGTGTAGGGTACATGAGTTTTGAAAGACTTCAACTGACTTTTACTTAGTTAGTTAAGTTCCTTTTGAATTAACATTGATTATTGTTAGCTTCTTTTTTCAATGCTACTATTTTCAAATGTCTGGGATCTCGAGTATTATTAGATTATAGTTTTCACAATACTTAAGTCTGTATTTATATATTAAACGTGATGTAATATCTTTGAAAGAATGTCTATCTAGAAATTATATTCACTTCTGACTCTTCTTTATATCTTAAAATATTATATATTAAACAGTTTAACTTGAGGAAAGTAAAACCACGTCCCAGCTTTTTAGTTACTTAGAAAGTTGAAAAAAGGAAGAAAAACTTTAATCAGTAGTACGTGAGAAGATCGTCGATATCAATTCTCACGTTATAGTGAGTGAACTCTCTTATATCGCATCCCACCAGTACACGTGATTATTTTAGCCTGTACTTGACGACTGGCAAACCACAACGGTAACTCGAGCGTAGTGAATATGGTAAAACAATAATATATAGTAAGTTACATATAGAGACGGAGCAAAAACATCAACAAATGGTACAACCTGCGGTGGAAGTGAATAGAAGGTTAATTTCTGGAAGTCAGTGTTACGTAATTTCCCTGGCGCCTTGAACGTATAAAAACATGTGAACAAGCTGTTTTATATACTAACAATTAAATACGTTCAACTAAGCCTTTTCTCACGCATTAATGACAGTATTCACGGCATAGGTTTTCACAGAATGTAACACGTTTACAATACGTTCTGCAAATAAGATACACTATTTTAAGTTACACTGTCACAATGCACTATACACGTTACTCCAGAATAGAAGTGTCCAATAGGATTTCGAGGCACGGCATGGCCAGGTGGTTAGGGCGTTCGACTCGCAATATGAGGGTCGCGGGTTCGAATCCCCGTCACATCAAACATGCTTGCCCTTTCAGCCGTGGGGGCGTTATAACTGACGATCAATCACACTATTCGTTGATAAAAGAGTAGCCCAAGAGTTGGCAGTGGGTGGTGATGACTAGCTGCCTTCCCTCTAGTCTAACACTGCTAAATTAGGGACGACTAGCGCAGATCTGTATCTCGTGTATCTTTGCGCGAAATTCAAAACAAACCAACCAATAGGATTTTGATGCTCGCCAAACTTGCGGCGATCAGATCATGATATTCGTCACATGATACAAAATATATGTAATATTTATAAAACAAATGCACAATTTTTTGAGGTTTTAAACTGTCAGCAACTGAGACTAATACACAGTAAAATACGGTAACAAAAAAAAAAAACGTAAATTTCGAATATTAATGCGAAAATAGAAGAAAAAATATAACAGATGAAGAGCAAAAATTCGCCACATATGGAGAGTGGCGAACGTATTGGGCAACATTGCTCTAAAACCACACGTTACTACATCTCTTTGTAATCGCACCTGTCTACCTGTATTTTGACGAATGTGAATGCACATAAAAACCATCAGGAAGGGGCGAGTTTCGTCTAATTTGGGTGTGTCTAAAACACGTGTTCTTTTATGACAGGGGCTACTTACCCTTCTCGTCTTTTCTTGAACATGTGAATTAGACTCTTAAAGTAACACGGGTGATTTTGTTTTTTACCCATATTTAAGAAAAATATTTTCATTGGTGTTTCATTCACACACACACAGCCACAATAACGTTAATTTATCGCTGTTAGCCAGAGTTAAATACAGCTTTTGGGTTTTCGTAATGATTACAGCTTTACTTTACGACAGACAGTAACGAGGGTTGTTTCGATCTACACCAGCTTACGTTCAGTACAGCGTCTTAAAGCACAGGTTACTATCATACAATCCCAGAACGGCACTGTGATTAATAAAATCAGATATCAAGCAAAACTCCCATATTTAATGGTTTTGTACTGGAGAGACTTGGGAAGCTATTGTGGCAACTGAGATAATCGTGTGGGAAGTAGATGATTGTTAAATAAACACAGGGGGAATCACGTGGGAAGTAGATAATTGTAAAATAAACACAGAGGGAATCACATACGAAATAGATGATTGCAAAATAAACACAGAGGGAATCACGTGGGAAGTAGATAATTGTAAAATAAACACAGGGGGAATCACGTGGGAAGTAGATGATTGTAAAATAAACAATGATGCGAAAAACAGATAGTGATACAAGATACGTATAACATAATTAAAAAGTCAAGGTACAAAGTGATGGAAGTTAAGCGTTAAAACACCCAGAAACGTGGCAGCTATTACACAAACACAAAACCTCTTTTTTTTTTTCCAAAAGGTTTGTAGTCAGTAATATAAGAAATTTACAAAAGTGATTATTATTATCATCACTTAATGTAAACAGACATCATCTCCGTAAAAGATAAAAACCCAATCTTAGATTTTTTAGTGATTTATTTGGTAATTCTATATCTAACTTGATTTAAAAAACACCCACATTCGATAAGGTAACTGTGACCGAACTTATATAGCATATAGCACTGGAGCTTGGAAGGGTAATTGTTGATTCCAGTGTTCTCGTGTTATGGGCGTGACTTCAACGAATTAAGTACGATTATTTTACACCTCTATAAAATTATGTTGAGCAATAGAAATGTAAATTTCATACGAAAATGTTGATTTGTGGTTAAAATTTAGAGACAGCAGAAAGTTTTATTTTTAACTTCTTCAAAGTTCCTTTAGTATAACTATGAAGTGTAGAAAACTTCTAGAGTTAAGAGAAAAAGTAGAGTTCATTTAATTACATGAAAAGTATGAAAGTGCGTCATATTCGTAAATCACTAAGTCTTCCAATATTCAAAGCTACATTAAAATGGTCATACTTTTGTTTATATATAAACACATACGTACACCTTGTCTTGAGGGTAGTATATCTACTTACAGATATCACATGTAAATATAACATTATTCAACATTCAGATCTATTATTTCTCAATCATACTTTTGTATTTACTGTAGATATTTCCTAGAGATGGGATGTGTGAATTCTGTAATGTTCGTTAAATATGTTCTTATTTATCACTTATGTAGTGTTATTGTTCACCACTAGTTTACGTTTTCTGTGTCATGATTCTGTTGCTAGGATACTGCCACAAGGTACGAAGTTCTAATATAATAACACTTCAGATTTAAAAAAAAGGGTTCTATAATCTATATCACATTGATATACAGGAGGGAGGGGGATCCTCGAAATTTTTGTCATAGCTTACAAGAACGGCTATAGAGATTATCCATGCTAACCTCGGGTTACTGGCCGAGATTTGGATCAACCTAGAAGTTAATAGAAACCACGTTTATCCAGCCAGACGTGTATAAAGTACACCTGTACTGGATGATTCATATTCGCATAGGCAAATTCCGAGAGCGAGGTTAACCACAGAAAACGAATCTGACAAAAGAACGTTTTTGCGAGATAACACAGCAGACGAAGGCCTACAGAGGCTCCTCTTCTAGCCTGATAAATACATTGTTTAAATTTATATTACGAACATCACCAGGAAAATATACTTGAACATTTTCTTATTGCAAACAAATAAAAAACACAAACACTTTCAATAAATTAAAAAAATATAATTATCCTGATATTTACTACACTAGTAAATGCTGCACCTTCGCTGGAAAACAGTTGGATAAATAATGACGAACCACGTTATAAAAGTTCTCTTTTTAACGCAGTATGGCATTACGTAATACACATCAAACGCTCACTAACTAACATGCGGCAAACACCGGGTAGTGCCCCTCTAAATGTTTATTTCGAACAGTATGGTCAAATAATAATGGCCTGGTTATTCAAACCATTAAATTATACCTTTAAAACGTTTTTTATATACGGCGTGTAGGAAGAAAAACATTGTCGGCAAGAGGGACACCCCATTGATTCGTCGGCTTGTACGTTTTTAATACACACACAAAAAGTGATGCATATAAAATAATGTTTCGAGGTTTCAGAAGGAAGCTTTCTTGCATTGCACTCATTTCGACATAATAGGAAACCAACACTGTTAGACGAGGTGTCCTATCCCTTCTCCTCTCTGTGCGTGCATATACTCTCAGCCCCGTACTTATAATACTGGGGCACCGAGTTATTATATTCGTATATTTATTATCTGATAAATATATAAGCTTATTTTTTTTTTTCGGAAGCTCAGCACACAAAAAGAATCTATATAAAGATTAAAATGAATTTCATGCGGTTCATAATTCTGCACAATGAGCCAGCCAGGTCGGACAAAGCTTGTAGATCACTGTTCGACAAGTGATCGTATTTAGAATTCAGAACTGATATTCCCATATACAACAAAAACGTCTGACTATACATCAATCAATAATTTAATCGATTTCTACATAAAACATTTTCGAAGAGATGGAGCGAAATGCAAAGCCCCTCGAGGGAAGGTTGTCTCCCCCTCAAGGAAAAATATTATTTTTGTTCCTTTACGTGACTGACTTATTGTAGCTAAAAATGTTTTCCTGTATTGAGTAGAGGAAATGAAATTATTTAAATGCTATACATACAGTTCGGTAGCAATTAGTCAAAGTGGGTAGTGAATATCTGCCCATTCACGCAAAAACTTATAAATCTTAAAATCAATCACACCGTACATTATATGTGACGGAATGTTGTAACAAATCCTACTAAAAGTCATTGTGAAACCGAAATGAAGTCGACGCTATTTCAGCGATAGTACGTCCGAGACATCGGCGGGAGAAATAGGCGATTCCCAAAGAACTAACAGAAGATCCAAACTGCACGATCGCGATCCGTTTCGTTTTGTAGGAAATAATAACAAAAATCTTGAGACGTTTCGTGGTGGTCGAAAAGAAACAGTCGGCACTAGCTTTGATATCGATAAATGCGCAACACTTTCAAAAATGTTCCGTGCGAGGGGAGTGTTGCAGACATGCAAAGCAGTTACTGGGGATATCTAAAATCGTCTCTCATAGTTGAGGGGGGGGCTATCTAAATCGAGCTTGTGAAAGGCAGAACTTAATTTTTGGGTGCTGTCAATACGTGATTTGGATAGAAGGTTTTCCGATAAGGGAACTAGTTTTAAAGAAGTTGAAAGTTGGTTGTTGAACTAGCAAAACAAATCATCTAAACAAGAAAACAAAACTTCATACTTCTCGGTACGAGACTGGGGTCTTGTTAAGTAAGTGATGAGATATATAATATTGTTAAGTAACGAGACTAGAATCTTGTTAAGTAAGTAATAAGACCAAGGTCTTGTTAAGTAAGTAATAAGACCAAGGTCTTGATAAGTAAGTAACGAGACTAGGATCTTGTTAAGTAAGTAATGAGACTATAATATTGTTAAGTAATGAGCCTGGGGTCTTGATAAGTAAGTAACGAGACTAGGATCTTGTTAAGTAAGTAATGAGACTATAATATTGTTAAGTAATGAGCCTGGGGTTTTGATAAGTAAGTAACGAGACTAGGATCTTATTAAATAAGTAATAAGACCAAGGTCTTGTTAAGTAAGTAACGAGACTAGAATATTGTTAAGTAACGAGACGAGGATCTTGTTAAGTAAGTAATAAGACCAATGTATTGTTAAGTAAGTAAAAAAACTAGGATCTTTTTAAGCAAGTAACGAGAAGGAAGGCTAATATTTGAACTCATATTTTTTGTATTTTTTATGTTTGAGTACAAAGCTACACAAAAATATACCGGCTCTTTGGCTAACAAAGGGAAATGAATCCCGGATCCTAGCGGTTTAAGTCCGTAAACTTACCGGTGACCCGACGAGGGAATACAATTTAGAATGTGGGTGAGGAGAAAAGAGGCTTGGCATGGAAAATTTTGTCAGGTATTAATTAAGAAACTAAAGCTGATATACAATATGACATTTTGTACTATCAGTTTATCAAAATATTGATTTTGTGCAGAGCGTAGAAGCAAATCACCTACTATAAACATACCCCTACCATCAGCGCTACGCAACAATAATAAATTCTGAAATAGAGCCAGCGGTAACAGGCAAGAAGAGGTCTGTAAGTTTCCAGTTTTAATGATAATATAATGTCGACAACAAAACGTCACTACAAGACTTGTGAACACTCACGGAACCCAGTTTTTGGAAGGGATGAATATATAAGATTTCTTAACAAATATCAATCGTGGCGTCTATTAGCATCATCACTAAAGATGACTGGTGATTGATGAAGAAGAAAGAGTTTGTCTTCCCCACGACTAATTAAGCATTTTCTCTGTTTATTAAAATGCGTTCTTCGTCTCCATTTCCGATATTCCAAAACTACCTGTACGTGATAAAGGATTCTTTGATAGTTGAGTCAGGAAAGGATTTGTGGATCAGTGTAACTAACCTCGTTTGTTTGTTTCAGAATTTTCGCGCAAAGCTACACAAAGGCCATAGTCGCCCCTACTTTTGACCTGATAAACAAAAAGGAAAGCGCAGGTTTTTACAGCAAAGACAGGTAAACCATGAATTCTTGGATTCACAAACCTGACACGATATCTAGTAGATCACACGACTTTATCTATAGAAACTATATTACAGCCTGTCAGTATTCGGTTTTATTGTTACGTTTGTAAGCATAAGTAGAATGGATAACTCCAATATACAGAATTTTCAAATATTAACAAGGAAAATGAATGTATTGTTACTTAAGTACAATTTAAACAGAAATATTGTATTCGGAGCAAAGTTAAAAGGCGCACACAATACACATACACATATACATATTAATTATATACAGTTATTTTCACATCAGGCCTCGATCTTAACTTTTGAAGGCATTAACAAATGACTGCTAGTTATTTTTAGTAATTAATGTATAATTAATGGTTTATTAATTACATGTTAATTAATTAATAAGGTGATTATGATGCAAGTTAAATTAATTAATTAGATAACTAATATGCAAATTGAAAACAATTATTATCTGATATTTTTTTATTAATTAAGGTTAATTAAACAGATAATTATTGTGCAGGATATAATGAAATTTAATATGAATAATTAATATCCAAACATTTGACGTCAGCGGATGTTTTCCCAAAAAACGAGACTATTTTTTTTCTCCTATATTTAATCTATCAGACTGTTATATACGTTCTATTCAGCATTTGACTTCATGTATAGGTATTATATTGTATTTTTTATTAATATGTCATGTATTACGATTTTATTGTCTTAACAAGCTAGTATACTAACTGTATTTCAAGATAGAAACAGTAAATCAACCTTACAAGAATTTACCGATATGAATCTCTGGGGCACAGATGAGAAAGATCAATTAATTTAAGAGTTATTAGATTTTTCTCTGTAAATCTTCTACATATGACGAGATCAAAATGTGTTAGAAAACGTAATAGTTCATTTCTCTTACTATCGTGTGTATACTACATCATTATTCTGAATAAAAGAACAACAACATGAGAATATATGTTATTATATGTTTATTTAAATCACAACAATGATCTGAACTACAACTGATGATAAATCCATAAATGGAACATTCACGCGAAAACATTTTACGACAGAGTTATGAGCAGTTATATCATTAATATTCTTATCAGTATTACATTTATTTAACAGTCTATGTTTTGACATATATCTACAATGATAATAAGCATAATATATACAATATTGTCCATACACAGACGAATAAGGTCATTGATGTACAGTTTTATTATAAGTTCACGTTTAACAGTTTTGTTTGATACATACTCAATTGTTGAGGTTATGTGGTGGCATCACAATATTCTCCTTTCCCATTTCGACCAAAGTAAATGCAGACCCAGTGACTTCCTGGCTTAAGACCCGGATCCAGGTTAATGACGTATAACTGGTGAAAATACCTCCAAGTTTCTCTCTCGTACACAAATCTTGTGAGAGTATAAAACAAATCTCTATAGTGTTCATAGCTTCTTACATATCAGTTATGATGTTCCTAAACTGATAAATTTCTAAAATGTACTGAACTTCAGTATAGGCGAGACCAATAATAGTATTGGGTTAGGCTTAACCAAAACGTATTTCTATTCACAAATTTCCCTGTTTTACTAAGTTAAAGTGTAAATCTCCAGCAGATAGGTCGAGTGTAAGATCAAATACAAAGAGTGTATATCCTCCAGAGTAGTCACCATATTACATATCAATTCCTTGATTTTGGAAGTGTTTTCCTGTTCCACTAAATAATGTTTCATAGTTTCGTACATACAGCTCAGAATCAAAATCTGGTTGTAAAAGTCGAGCAGGATCCACGTTGATTGCTACGAAATTGATACTGGAATGTTTGAGATTGTGTGGATTTTTCTTCCAAGATCTGTTAAATTCATCATTATCAACACATCCTATAACAAGACGTGTAGGTACTTGACCTAAAAATGCATTATCAATAGATGTTTGTAAGTTTCCCCGAAAAATTGAAAATGATTTACACTCTATATACTTAAAAGTTTATTTAGCTGTTCTTATCTGAAAGCAATTAACGTGTGACAGGACTGACGGACTGATTTTGATTTTTCTATGAGATTCCTCACTTGATATAATACAAAATGCATCTTTACTTCGTATGAAACAACGTTTTAAACTTACACCATTGGGCAATAACTTGCTTTGTAGATAGCCGCTCATGTCAACAGTCTGGCTACCTTGGGTATCTATATGTTGGTCTTTGATTCTATCGCTATCTCCACCTTTAAAGTCGAGATCGTCAAACTACCCGCCATGTTCTTTACCTACACAGACGATGTCAAATGGTTCCTCTTAGCCTCTCCATTATAACTCTGTACAGTTTCTATGTACGACTTATAGGGGTAAAGTTTGGTTGGTTTCTTTTGAATTTCGCGCAAAGCTACACGAGAGAAGGCAGCTAGTCATCACCGCCCATCACCAACTCTTGGGCTACTCTTTTACCAACGAATAATGGGACTGATCATCACATTATGTTTGGTGGGACGGGGATTCGTACCCGCGACCCTCAGATTGCGAGTCGAGCGCCCTAACCATGAATAAATGACAAAAGGAGAGTATGGGAACAATATATAAATCTATTTATTTACACATATATTTATAAAATCATTTATAATCCATTTAGATATGACATCAACCTTTTTAACACTAAAATGTAAGTTTTTTCCATTATTATGAATTGGACAGGGTAGAAAATTTGTTATAATCTGGAGTCAGTTGGTTTTCCCTTAATCAACTTCATAAATAAAAATTTGTAGGAGACTTCTCAACAGTTCGGTTTTCTCATTCCTCTTGGTAAGAATAACAGTAAAGTTTTGTCTTAGGAAACTAACCACATTCCACAGATAGGGATATCCGATGTTACCACTATCCCAGGGGATGTGGCGGATGTTTCGGGTCACCTGCTCATACTGGAGGTGGTCTATATCCGAGAGACACTGCACTGAAAACGGTTGTTTCAAGAAAAAAAACACCTATATAACCACTGACTAAACATTTGAATACTAGTTCTTTAATAGTGTATGGTCTGTGCTTCAGATAATTAATAAAGTATGACCCTTGCTTCAGATAAAATCCTTCAATATCTATCATGGCTACAGTCATCAAATGCTTGCTGAGTTGCATCTTCATAAGCTTATTCAAAGTATTTGACACATTTCTGGAATATTTGTCTTGCTAAGACATTCAACTGAGACTTGTCTCTCACATTTTTGATCAAAATAATATAGTGAGTGTTTAACTTGATGTTTCTCTACCCTAATGAAATAGATTATGCACAATATAAAACATAGATAAATTCAAATGGTGAGTCCCACGTGTAAAAAGTTGAGACACTTTCACTCATAAGATTGTGAGTAAACTTTCGACAGAACGGGTGTTAGGAACAGTTTGCATTAAGTTAGTATACAATTATTGAAATTCACTGGAGTAGGGTAAATAATATTGCGATAATTTGATAACACATTGAGTTTTACCACTTCCAGTTGGACCTGACACTAAGCGAGTAAATGGGTGCTGTAAACGGTAATCCATCTTAAACTATAATGATATTAAATACAATATGATTTATTTTATATATATATATGATCAGTCTCTCACAAAGTAAAGTGAATAAATAATTTAATACTGTATGGCAGTGTGTTAAAATCTGATAAAATGTATCTTTTGGTGTAAATGGGGGTTATGTTTTTATTATGTGACTTCTTAATGATAGATAGCGTTTTTTTTCAGACATATTTTCCTATCATTCGTTATTGTAATAGCATGCTGAGAAGGATTAATAATGTCTAGGATTCTGCTCTTCATTGAAGAGAAGTTTTACAACAGGACTTTCCATCTTCATGTAAGTATTCGTAATTCTTTGGACCATCACTGATCATGATGTGGTGTAATGGACATTAGGCTCGTTTGTAAATTCACTGAGATAAGCACTTATGGGGGGATCCTTAGTTCTATCTGAAATGTAAACAACATTATCAGTGTTGTTGTACAAAACAGACTAACCTAACATCTACTACAGTGAGTGGAACAATTTAGATGCACATGAGAAGTGGTGAAAGTCACCAGAAAGATGCTTGTTTGATCTTTCTGTGGCATATAATCGTGTTTGTGTCACCAATTAAGAGCAATAACTTCGTCATTAACTAGTGTAACATCTTGGTGCTCTTATTCATTAACAGGTGTTACGTTGGTCAGTTGTGATCTGTCCTCGGATATACCCCAATGACAAAGTTTTGCAACTGAACTACTGCCGGGATTAAAATCTATGTTTGCAGGGGTCAGTTGCGCTCCTTCCTTTTCAGCAGTCTGTCTAATACATTCCTATTTTGCCTCTAACGTAACACAGTGAGAGGGCCATCCTGAACTTTCCTGTTTAATTTTTAAAATCTGTCTATATAATTTTTAAACAGTTATGTGGATCCTTCAGGGAACTGACAAATTTCATATATTTTTAGAACATGATAGCCGCACTCCACTACTTTTTTCACCTCTTCTGTAACCCATGTGTCAATAAAAGTTTTTTTCCTCATCGGTGTGATTACATGGTGGTGGTATTCTTAAATTGACACGTGTTACAAAGAGGGAAAGTTAATTTACCGTTACTTCTCAAAGGTAAAACAGGATGATAGAGTTCCTCGGGTGTAGAATATTGCACTTAATTAAACCGAAATAATTATGTACATCTGAAAACTTTGTTGTAATGATAATGGGATGACCTACCATATACTCACAGTACTTATTCGTCCATGGATATAGTGACGTAAGGTCAAAATACTTGATTTTTTTCACCTTCCTTCACATCGTACAAAATTCTAATGCCATTGACTCCACCACCATATAAAATATCCTGTATGTCCAGGTGAGGAACTACTGTGTGGTCCTTAAGAAACCTAATTTCATTTGTATTGGTGGATTTCATATGTTTAAACTATTGTTCCCAGATCAAAATGACCTTTTACCCCAGAGTTCATAGTTTATGTTGTCCGTCCATTGTACACTTTCTAACAGACCACGTGGATCTATTTAGAACAATGTTCATTGTGTCAAGATCATAAGATAAATTACACCTGTGATAGTAACACCCGTAAAATTCATATATAGTGTTAAGCTCCTTACAGAAGTCGTCAACACTATAATTTAAGGGCACGTTGGATATTAATCTCTTCAGACTGCTGCAGATAGTCTAACAACTATATACTTACCTGACTATAGTAGTTAGATGTATTGTATCCATGGTTAGGTACAAGAGTTATATACTGCAGTGGTATAAACTTGTTTCTGTATATGTCCATGCATACAGAGGCAAAGGTTGTATATCTCAACGGGTCAATATCGCAGGTGGCGAGAAATTCCTCCCTGAACTGTAGACAGCACCTATGAAGTACCTCGATCTCTGATTGACAATATCTAAAGAGATAAACATCAGAATAAGTACAATAATGAATGACTTTTCATAAATTATTCAATAAAGTGGTACAAACATTTATATTGTTATATAATAGCTCTCAACAATAAGACTATGAAGGATGATGTTTTCTTACCAGGACATCTCATCTTGAAAGTCGATGATGTACCTTTCCTCTCAGTACTGTTGGTACCAGTCCAGAAATATTTCTCTTACTGGTGCTGTCATGGTGTTAGGTGAATAAAAGCTCATATTGGGCAAAGAACCTCGATACTTTTAGTTTAACCTTGTCTTAAACAGATGAGGAAAAAAATCCTTTCTGTAACTCAGTTATCCCAAAAGTTTAGTGGATGATGATAATAATGCCATAAGGATAAAGTTGGAACTGTTGATAACCCTCATTTTAAGGAGTTTGATAAAGTTTAAACTGTTAATAACCCTAATTTTAAGGGGTTTGATAAAGTTGAAACTGTTGATAACCCTAATTCTAAGACGTTTGATGGTCATAACCATTATTTTTCTGCCATTAACAATGATGTCGGGTTTTATCCCTTGACAGATAAGATAATTTAAAATGAAATGACCGTCAAATCCTATCATGTTATGAAATATGGCTGTGTAATTCTTATGTTCTTCAGAAAACAAAAACTCACAAGACTCATAACATGAATTGTAGCCTTTAAATACAGTCTCTTTGACTGTTCAAATCGTGGACCACACAGTAATTCACTTCCTGAGTTTCCATTTTTTGGTCAGTCTCAAAATCAAAAACACATATTTTTCGGGGCACGTTTTTAATATCTTTAGAATGGAGGAAACATAGATGTGTAGAGGGTATGACGATTTTTTTACATCCTGCATAATGTGTTTTGCCGCATCTGTGAAAATCAGGACAATGATTTTTCCCTGTTGATAATAATGAAACGCTTTTTGCACAGAAAATATTTTCACATGAAGAAACTGTCTGTTTGCCACTAGTCGATTACAATAACTCGCACAATGGTGCATATTTAAATTCCCAAACCCATTGTCAGAAACAGAACAGTACAAGGCTACTCCAAGGAAACCTTTCCTTGACGTGATAACATCAAAATGATTATCATGTAACCAGAGGAAAATATTTTGGGGATGTGTAGAACCTGGATAGATAACTCTATTGAAATTATATGAAGAATCAAAATTGATTTGAACATTTTGATATCGTTCAAATCTCTCTATTTCTTAAATTCCGCAAGATCATTCATCTGTGTAAGTAATAGTATTTGCTGATTTTGAATACTATTTTATTTTGGATATTTTTAAGGTGTGTGTTAGCACAACAGATGTCATCATCATAATTTTTTATAGATATAACCGATCATTTTTTTAAGTGATTGGCAATAATATTAATGATCATATACTGACTGCTACCTATGGGCATTTCTAAAGTAGTGACATCAATTTTAAACTATTTGTCTAATGTTATATTCTTTTTACTCTGATTAAGTTTTTCGATATTTGATAGGACTATATTGGGTGAAAGCATGATCTTGTCACCTAAGTATGTACTAATAGGTTTGTCTAAATTATCTAAATAAACACACACTCTAACTCTGTTGGTAGGTTTTAGGTGGGAAGTAGTCTCGTCCAGTATATCCTGTAAATTATTGGTAACAGAATTCAGGATATTCGTGAGAGGCTGCCCGTATGAGTCTTTACTAAACATGATATTATACGAAGTTGACATGGCATTATATTTTTCAGGTGTGGTGTTGAAAGTTTCCTAACATTAAAAATACCACATCCAGGATGTTCATTAGATGTCTGTAAAAGAAAGAAAAACATAAGAAGTAAATATGTAAAAAATAAGAAAATTGAAAATGTTTGAATTCAAAATATCAGTATAGATTTTGTAATCAATATAAGAAAATTTTACCCCTGTTTCATTTATGGTAGACACTCATTTGGGTCCTGGGGAAGTCTGAAAGAAAAGAAAAGAATCACATTGCACATAACTCAAATATGAAAATATATATAACTCTTCAACACAGGTCATTAGAGTATGTCTTTGACACAGATATTGAAATCAACTTACCATTTTGACAAGTAGTGGCTGAAGGTGCACTTCCAACTCATTATCAGAAAGATAAAGAAAGACACAATATCAAACGAGTAGAAATGAACATGAAATGTATAACTGAATAACATTCAATAACATTACATAAGAGTATAAAGAAACATAGAGTTAGTATCATAATTAATCGGAAATTAACTTGGTGTTTTTCATAGTAAATAGATGATTTGGCACCAGCTGTAGGTCTCCTATATTTATCAAGATCTCTTGGATGTAGAATGAATCTACATTGATTTGGTTGCCTTTTTATCGTAGACTGGTGATACATGAGTGTGTGTGAAGTAAGTATTCTTGGGATATATAATTACAAGTAAGCAAGGGTCTTGGGAAAAAAAATCCATGGTTTTTAGAGATAATTCGATGTATGTACTAGAAAACAACTTAAAATCATCCTATGATGTTAAAGAAAGTTTGCTCCCACTTCCTGTGGAACTGAACAAAAATTAACAATTGAGAGAGTGAACATTGATCTGGTTTTAGTATAGATTGAGATTGCATTGTGAACAAATAACTTACTTCATGAGAACAGTGTATGAGGTATGACAATCCTGACGGCATCGTGAACAAATAACTTACTTCACGAGAACAATGTATGATGTATGACAATCCTGACTCAAATAACTTACTTCACGAGAACAATGTATGAGGTATGACAATCCTGACCCAAATAACTTACTTCACGAGAACAGTGTATGAGGTATGACAATCCTGACTCAAATAACTTATTTCACGAGAACAGTGTATGATGTATGACAATCCTGACCCAAATAACTTACTTCACGAGAACAATGTATGATGTATGACAATCCTGACCCCATTGCCTGAAGCCCTGGTGCCATAAAAAGTCTGAGGACCAGTGCAGTCATCGTAGATAGTAGATATTCACTACTTCGCAAACAATGTTGTCGATAAAATAGGTCTAACTATACAGTCTGATTGAAATCAGTGTATAATAAATGAACTAAAAGAAAAGACCTACGAATAGTGTAAACTAACTGACATTTGACAAAACAGTGCAATCACCAAAGGTAGGTAACCTACGAATAGTGTAAACTAACTTATATTTGACAGAACAGTGCAATCACCAAAGGTAGGTAACCTACGAATAGTGTAAACTAACTGACATTTGACAAAACAGTGCAATCACCAAAGGTAGGTAACCTACGAATAGTGTAAACTAACTGATATTTGACAGAACAGTGCAATCACCAAAGGTAGGTAACCTACGAATAGTATAAACTAACTGATATTTGACAGAACAGTGCAATCACCAAAGGTAGGTAACCTACGAATAGTGTAGACTAACTGATATTTGACAGAACAGTGCAATCACCAAAGGAAGGTAAGTAGAAAACTGCCAATTGTCTGTAAAAAGATTTGATGCTTGACACGCCTCGTTCAAATAACGATTTTAACTTGTAAAGTACTAAATCTTTCTAGAATGTATAAAGATTAATTATTGAAATTAGAAACGGTAAATCACAACAGTTGTAAAATTCATTTATTTAACTATATTATTTGTCACACATATATTGTTTTCAACCGTGCTAACTGTCTTAATGAAAAGTGTTACGTATTACAATTTTGAAAGGTCTGAAACTGGGTTAATTGATAATTTAAATTTAGTAGTTAAATTGTACTTTGGATTTAGCAGTTAAGTAAAAGCCGATATATAGCCAGTTTATGATATTTACCAACAAGATTGATACACACAGTTTGCTTTTTTAAAACAAATATGTTTTATATACAAACAACAATACAATTTACATTAACAGTTATTACAAAGTTATTACACACAATTATTTATATACCCAAATTTTACAAACTTACAAGCAATATAAAGTCTTCTTTCTAGTCTGAAGCTTCCTTTATATCCTATCAAGGGTTCATGATGAGCGAGTTAATTAAAAGTCGATGTAGGTACAATTTGCTTAATGTGGAGCTAGCTAACTTTGTCCTTCATTGTTCACCAGCCACACACACCAAGTTTTTCCACGATGAAGTTATGTAATGTTTTCTTAAAAATACTAAAGTCTGATGAGAATCCACTGAAGTTGAATGATTTGGAATGTTCGAACTTTGTAAATGCTCCTGGTAAAATATCTGAAGTTTTCCAATTGATAAGCGTTATAACAGTCACAGTTATAGCTTCCGAAGTTTATAGCACACCAATAATAGATAATATCTTTTAGCGCAGTGCATCGGTTATATTTATAGGGGTGTGGAGGCTTTCTCGAATTTTCAGGTTTATGTAACAATACTAGTGCTAACACTAGCATTTATGTACACACACACATATATTGTTGATTCCCACTCTTGAGAATCTTTTACAACTTTGGAGAATAGGCGGGAGTTTCGCAATACATATTTAACACTATAAGCCATGTATGTTTCTAAATATAAATCTAATCTAAACAAATGTTGATATCAAAATAAATATATAATAATAAACCCGTCACAAAAGCAAAAGTATATTGCAGATCCAAAACACAGTCTGATTTGTGGGAAAATCGTCTTCTGACTTGAATACCAATTAACAATTAATTATTATAAAATAGTGTTAAGACATTAACAATTAACTTGTATTAATGACATATTAATAAAAAATATAACAGCTTTGATTGACACTCATAGATGAAGCAACATGCGAATCGAATGTATATAACAGTATGATAGCTTATATTTAGCGGCAAAAACAACCTCATTTCTTGAAAAACATCTGATGACATCAAGGGTTTGGAAATTATTACATGCATATTGATTAACCTTAAGTAACAAAGGTTAAATAGATATCAGTTACTTTCATTATGCATACTATTTTGCTACATATTTATTAATTTACATATTAATCAGTCATTTAATTAATTACCTGTAATTAATAACTCATTAAGTATTCATTTGCATACATGTACTTAATTAATTTATAATTTTTGCATCTAATTAATTAATTAATTAGCATATCATATGCATATTCATTACGTGTGACGTCACACTTCCGCGTCCACAGTGCCATGCCAACTACTTATAGTACTCCATTATTGAAGGCCACCCTGTGTTAAAAATATTTTACTATTACAAGTTATGGTTTAAATGTCAAAAGCTGGCGAAGTATTACAAGCCAACAAGCCTAATACTTATGTCAAACATGGACAAATTATGGGGAATGTTTAAAAAGAAACATACACAGTTTAAATGTTATATTATTATTATTATTACCTCCAATCAGCAGCCACTTGGGCATAATACTTCTAACCATACTCCCGGCAAAATGGTACTACAAGAGCCTGATGGTGAGCCAGCGGGCTGGCATGTATGCTAATTACCTTAGCAACCGAACAAACGAGTTATGTTGTTTTTCCTCTGTCTGATACTTAGCCTGGGTATGTCATGAGCAAGTGAAACAATCGTGTTAATCACAATTACAACAACAACCTTCTGTACTCAGAGTCGTGCGATGTAAATAACTGAAATACACGTGTGTATTAATTATCAGCAATACTAATCCTTATTCTGAAATATGTGCTAGGATTTTTTTTACTTGCTAAGTATTATTACTAAAATTACAACACTAATCAGTAGTCTACTAGTTTGATAGTGTTAATTTCAAACCCTGTTTCACTTACATTCTAATCTCAAAAAAGATGGATGTATTAACGTTTAAATGTGGTGTTTAATATATATAATAACACGAACTTAGAATGATAACTTAGGAAAGCCAGTGTTTCTCAAGAACACAAACATTTTCGACATTACATTGGTTTCTATAAGTTAAGCAACAAACCTAAAATACAAATATTGATAAAATGGTGCAAGATTTATTCACTAAATCTGAACTAAATGTCAGTGTTTACATTATACAACTTTTAACAAACCAAGTGTAAATGAAATTTAATGTTTAAAATGGGTGTTCAGGGAAAAAAGCAAGATCCTACGGAAACGAAGAACTGTAAACAATATAGGATGTTCATGGAGTGTTACGACTCCCCTGAGGGCTGCACAAAACTCACAGTAACAGCTAGATACATGGATGTCTATACAACCACCCATAGAAGTTCCTGCCTAGACCATCAAACTTCCACCACAACAAGAATCCTCTTCCATGACGTCCATGAACTGGTTGCGTGTCCGTTCCTCTAGATGAGTGTAAATAGCGAGTCACATTTTAGGCGAAATCGTGACTCACCTGTAAAAAGAACATAGCTCCATTTACACGATGTCCAAGAGACATGTTTAGAACACAATTTCAATCACTCCTCGAGGGAATACACACCACTGATCTTCTTGCACAGAGCTCTGTTTCATGCAGCCTTTTGCATATTTTTGAAACTAATACCAACCTTCATGTGCATAGATCCAAAGACAGTGGGGTTGGCGTAAAGGGTATTTTTCATCAAGCGCCAAAAGTGACAGGTATCCGTCATTTGCTGGGGTTGTGAACTGTCGTTGACTTTGTACTTCTCTTCGAGGAATATAGCTATTTGCATTTAGCCATTATGCCACCTGGGTCCGTGACAGCCCAGCTTCAAGTCTACCAATAGCTTGCTATTTCAGAGAATCGGTCAGACGATTACATCTACACACTTTGTGCAAATTACCTTTACACGGTTATTCTATCAGTGTTAAAACTACAATTAACGAGAGTCGGTATCCACGAGTCTTTATATAGACGCTAATTTAGATTTTTTGATGGGACCTTAAACATTTTTTATCACACGTTGTATTATGTACATAGGTATTTGTGCCCCAAATTTGGGGATTATGTCTTCCACCATTTTGGACGTTTACGTATTTTTGTTTGTTGCTTAACAACAACTATGAACAACTTTTAAGCGCTGAGACCCGGTGTGGGGATAATTTGGATTAATTAGTGAATCTTTTCTCGATATGAATTAATCACACTTATTGGGTCGATATCAAGCTTACAAAAAATATCAAACACACTAAAAGAGTACAATGACACACTTCCACTTATGGTCAGGCGGTAGGCGGCTATCTAAGCATTAAGGTATGGAAACACATGAATCGAAACGTAACAAACAGGCCGTCTAGCGGAGGATGATTTCCATATTTAGCAGTGAACAAGTAGTTTTACACACACATCAAAACGAAAAAACACGAACATCTGTTTAACGAAACGTGAAATAAATGAAAAGTTGTGTAAAATTATATAAAAAGATACTGCTCAAACTTTCAGTCTAAGTATTTTTCATTAAATTTTTTCATAGTCCACAAACAACGTATCAAATAAACGTTACAGTTCTGGATTATTCAAGAAGATAACTCACTACTGAATAAAATGTACTCTACAACAAGAAACAGCAGAACATGTACGTAAAATAAAGAAAAAAATCGTGTGTGTTGAGAGCCCGTACAATAAACAAGAGAATCACATGTGTTGAGAACCCGTACAATAAACAAGAAAATCGTATGTGTTGAGTTACAGCCATTCTGAAGATTTCCAGCACACGAATCAAAGAATACTTCCTTAAATGGGAGTTTAAACTTGATCACATTTTATCTGATATGTTACACGACTTCCAACTGCTGTTCGAATGTACAGGTCACTAGATAAAGGTCAAAGGTTATTTTGATGACTGTGAGAAAGCTAGGTCATGTGATACGTTACTGTAAGAGTAGACAACAGGCTTGTTTTGTTAGTCTACAGTAGTATTTGATGGGTTTGCACCGAGTGCAATATGGAAAAGGCATAGAAAACAAACAAAATTACTTTTTTTTTGTAAAATTGGTACTTGTAATGAAACAAAGGGGAAAGTTAATATCCATAAGACACAGAGATCACACAAAAACAGATAATACGATGTTACAATCACAGTGAACTTCACGACAGTTTTGAAACTAATAAAGTTAGTTCTCCCGGTGATAAACAACCAGCGGATAACGAAGACAATTGAAAGAAAAAGGAAAGAAATCCCTGTAAGCCAACTGTACTACATAGCACAAACTGACTTTACAATTGCGCCACTTTAATTAACGTCAACAATGGCTTCTGTAGCTAATCTCTGGATCAGAATAACTCATTTAATAGCTACTTTCTTATTAACAGAGAAGTATTACTAGGATCTTTTTAATAGAAATAAAGTAAACACTTGCTCTCGGTGATTAATTAATAGGTACAGCCTTCATGACACAATGTCTGTATACAAAACTTACCATCGTGATGCCTCGATATTATGGAATAATATCAAAGTATGTTTCCATAGGTTTAAAGACGCCATTGCGCGAGTTTTAGTTCCTCGACAAAACCACAGAAGTATAACTGACAGTAGATATATGTGATATTGGTTTCAGTGCCTTGCATTATCCGTAACTAACTAGAAAAACCATTGAACAGTAAGTGTCTCTGTGAGTAAATGCATTTATCTACATAATTCAGGGTACAATAAACTCACACCAGTAAAATCTCGCCACTTTCCCTCCGATCAGTTATTAACAAGTAGCGACAGTGGCCTTAATACGTACCTAGCCACAGAGACCATACGTATTGTAATGCTGCTTGATTTAAGGATCCGGGTTAAAGTGGTTATTGAATAATGTACACACTTCATGGGTTATACCACACATGAAGATATACTTCTATATAAGAAAACATTGTGCACATAGGAATGGAACTCACAGACACACAACTACTGAGGTGATTCTGTACAGTGACGTCTGATTCATACTCGTTACCCTGATAATTAGTGAGTTTTGTTTGTTTAAACTAATTATTAAAACACAAACTCTGGCTCAGGATGGTGAAGTGTACTTTGAACAGTATATCGTATGTACATCACGTGATTTAGGGGTCAGAATCATACTAAGTCCAAAATATCGTCTGTAAATCGGCATTCAGTTGTAGTATAACCTGCCCTTGATCGCTTGCATGTACTATGTGATTTGTAAATAAATGTATGTTTATTGTAAATATCTTTGAGTTTGTACTACTGCTGAAAATAACCATTCGTACAAGAACACATCGCAGACAAACACCAAGATAAGGGAAAAACAAAAAACACTAGTTGAAAACTTTCGTCACAATAGCTATGGAATTGTGAAAGGAATAATGGCGTTTTTTGTCTAAGTAACCGTGTGTGTGTTTTGTTACAGCAAAGCCACATCGGACTATCTGCTGTGTCCAACCCTTGATTTTAGTGTTGTAAATCCGACGACTTACCACTGTCCCACCGGGGGGACTCCAAGTACCCATAAATAACAGACTCAAACACTCGTGAAGAATTGGTTCGAGAGTACATGTTGTGTAAACAGACTCAAACACTCGTGAAGAAATGTTTTGAGAGTACATATTGTGTAAACAGACTCAAACACTCGTGAAGAAATGTTTTGAGAGTACATATTGTGTAAACAGACTCAAACACTCGTGAAGAAATGGTTCGAGAGTACATATTGTGTAAACAGACTCAAACACTCGTGAAGAAATGTTTTGAGAGTACATATTGTGTAAACAGACTCAAACACTCGTGAAGAAATGTTTTGAGAGTACATGTTGTGTAAACAGACTCAAACACTCGTGAAGAAATGGTTCGAGAGTAAATATTATTTAATCAGACTCAAACATTTGCGAAGAAATGGTTCAAGACAAAATGCATACACCGAAATATATTTTGGGGATTGATCACAGTTTAGAAGAACGATGTTCCAGGTTCTGCACTTTCTCTAGAACTACTACTTCCAACGTTGCTTGTGTTTCATCTAATGGTCATGCTTACTTACTTTTACCACCGTAACCAAGTTCTTATATTACACACACATATTGATAAACTTTTCAAATATATTCCAAAACCACCTTTTCTCGGACTAAAAATACAAAAGGTCAATTTCAACCGAAATAATTTAGGTATGACTGAAAGCTATTGATTTTTGGCTTGTTAACCTTTGTCAACACAAACCTCTGTTTATTAGTTTGTTAATTGTACCCAACTTCATCTCAATGGATTCCGCTGGTCAAAGGGTTCTCTTTCGTAACCATATCCTTCAGTTTTTTATGTGTGGATAAGGACCATTGTATTGGATTGGCTTGAAGTATGGTTTCAGAGAACATTGCTTTTTTTAACCTATTAGTCGGTAGTATTTCGCACACTAGTTGGAACATCACAGAAATGTTTCTAGTTTGCCGAATGAAGTGTTAAACGCTCTGCCATGCGAGTTTTCCCGCTTCCATGGAGATCACTAAAGACTCCATTCTTCAAGATATTATATATTCTGCCTTTAAATTGTTTATTTATATCGCTATAAGGAAAGAACTGTAACATACCTGTTCAGCCACAAACTAGTTTAGCGACATTGCACTGTCAAAATGGTCGAAAATTCGCCGTGAGCGAAATATATAGGGGATGAAATATGTTAAGCATATGTAGCAACAGTTCCACTGAACTAAAACATACGAATCGTTCTTACAACGTATGATTAACCCTCTGTATTTCCTCGGCATGGTATTGACAATTTCCTAACCCTAACGTTCACGTAACATAACATAATTTCACATCCCTTAACACTAATACATTAATAATTCTTACCTCGTTAACAGGGGGGCCTGTATTTAAACACCGATCTTACTTGTGCTCTCTTATTTAACAGATCAGTCGTGTAGTTTTCATAGGTAAAACACTAGAAGAAACGTTAGCATTAGTTTTAACCAAACTCTTAAAATGATTCTCAGAACTTTGCAGCTTTCGTCATTAGCTTCTAAGATCCTCTGATGTTCAAACTGTCACACGGCCTTGGGGGGAAAAAATGACATACATGGCATTACGTAATCCTCGTGGTAACTCTCAGTAGGTGGCAGATATAACTCTCCTGTATTAAGCTATTTAATATAACATTTTGATTTTTTTTTCTAGCCATTCCGTATATATAAACAAGGGTAGATCGTATTTATTATCACCGTATAAAGCGAAGGATGTACAGTCACTGACATGAAAAAGATCCCACTTAAATGTATAGATTGTACAAACAAGCATAGCTCAAGTTCGTATACGTGTACATATTTGTTGAACCCTAGAATTAAGGTTTGTTGTCCACAGACGATGGTCCTTTTAAATACATTTCTCATAATTATTGATGCATCAAAATGCGTATGGGTCGATAACTTTGTTGGTTACAGGATTCTTAATAATATACAAGAAATGTAAACAAAAACATCATCAATATTGCAATTAATCCCACTAATTACTGCCAGGATTTCCTATGCATTTTCCACAGAAAATAAACGTTTTCACCCAAATTTTGGGTCATTTCTTTACAATGATTGAATTGTTTATTTAATAAAACATTTTAATGACGACAACTAATAATGTAGAAATATCAGAATTGTCATTACCTTTCTTTCAAATAGCTTTTTCTGTAGATTTAGATGTGTACATTATTTAGTGTTACTGATAACATGATACAATCATTTTGATAAATCTTGGATAAAGTCGTCTTTCTCTACACTATTCCAGAAAGTTTCATTGACAGAACCTGATAAATTTAACTGTGTTAGTCTTTCATTAAACATAGATTGAACAAAATATTTATTCACTCTTCTCAGTGCTGATCTTAAATATAACCATACATACATATTCATCAGGATTTAACATGTTAACAGAATGATGAGTTTGACTAAGATCGTCAGTTTCACACTTTCTTCAGCACTTCTAAAATAGGGTATACTTGTTCGGCGTATATATGAATAAGAATTGATTTAATCTGATTATTCAATTATTTTTTCATTATGAAATATAGTATTTAAGTAAGTATCAAAATTGAAACAAAATCTGTGTATATAAACTTTGCCATTCTGAACCTTATTATATGTCATATCAATACCATGATAATCAAATAGATATGTAAGCAAAATAGTAGGGATATTATTAACACACACAGCACGAATTACATGATTCCGTCCTTCTAGCCCTAGGCCCGGCATGACCAGGTGGTTAGGGCGCTCAGCTCGCAATCTGAGGGTCGCGAGTTCGAATCCCCGTCACACTAAACATGGTCGCCCTTTCAGCCATGGGGGCATTATAATGTTATGGTCAATCCCACTATTCATTGGTAAAATAGTAGCCCAAAAGTTGGCGGTGGGTGGTGATGACTAGCTGCCTTCCCTCTAGTCTTACACTGCTAAATTAGGGACGGCTAGCGCAAAATTCAAAAAAGAAAGAAACAAACAAACCTTCTAGCCCCGAGCGGCACAGCGGTATGTCTGCGGACTTACAACACTAGAATCCAGGTTTCGATACCCGTG
>NW_013670859.1:9327-10897 GCF_000517525.1 Limulus polyphemus | reverse complement strand
AGCACAGATAGCCCATTGTGTAGCTTTGTGCTTAATTACAAACAAACAGACCGTCCTTCTAGGAGAAAATCTTGTTCAGTTATGCACTGTACAGCTGCACTAATCGTTGGGATCCACTGTTAAAATTCTTGCCATTCTTTGGAAGATATAGTTTTCTTTTCCAAAGTCCTTGAACTGTTGAATATGTCACGTGCACCGGAGAGCAATATAGGGAGCGTTATAACCAACTAGTCAAGAAAGCACACGTGCCGAATAAGCACGGATTTAACAGACTACAAAAGCAATCAGTTAAATAAAATAGCTAGGGAAAATAGATATAAAAATAACATAGATAAGATAAAAAAAAGTTAAAATATGAATAGAAACTTTCCGATATTTCAGAAACAAAGCAAACTCGTGTTCACTTATTTATTTAAAAATTCTGATTCTTTAGTCTGCTTCATTTGGTTTTAGAGCCTCTTTCCGAACGTAATTTAGCATATGCCTCACAATTCCTGGAATAACTATTGGTTGTCGCTCCATCCAGTATAAAACGTCTTCGAGTTGTTTAGACAAACGCTACTCTAAGCCTGCCGCAATTAACAACATGGCATCTCTAGTTCCTTCTGACACTGAGCAGTATCATGGTTTCACCCATAAACAATTCTTGAAACTTCTTGTCCTTCTCTACAAAGTTAAACCATTTTCTATTTAATGACGTCATTTACGATCAGATAGATGGAATATCCACTGGGTCCAAAAATAGCCAATAGTTTTCTAAATTTTTGGGAGCCAAGGCATAACAACATTATATCCGAGAAGGCATTATAATGAGGCAGTACCTTATTCAAATTATTTAACATTACAGTTGAAACAGATTCAGACAATCCAAGTCAATTGGTCGACCATTATGAAACATCTTTCAGCAACCTAAACTCCCTAGATTTTAATTCCCAAAGCTACTGTCAGATAAATAATTACGTCAACACTAATCCAACGCTTTTCATTCCGTGATTCCCATCTAACAACTCCCATTATAACTCACCAACATAACCTAATAAGTAGAAAAGTCAGGCTCGAGAAACCAAAAATTAACATATAAATTCCACTCCCGTTCATGACACGGTAAGAAACATTGTCCTGAAAAAACTTCAAACCTACTTTTATTTCAAATCAAGCCAACTGATCTAACCCTGATAATTTCCATGCCATTAGTTTGTTAAGTTGTCTAAGAAAGCTAATAGAAAAATAATATCTAATAGAGCTCTTCTCTTCTGTGAAACAAAGAATTTACTACCAAACATTCAGAGCGCATCAAGAAAGAACACAAAAACAATAGATCATCTCACACGATTAACAAATCTATCTATAAATCATTCAATAATAACCAAACTACCATAGGAGTATTCTTAAATGTTTAAAAAACATATGATAATGTTTGCACAATGCCATAAAATATAAACTAAAGCAGCTGAATATCAATAAAAGTATAATCAGATGGATAACAAACTTTCTGGCTGACAGAACAAGTCAAGTTAAAATGAACGATACACTATCCAAAACATTTAATATTACCGCAGGAGTGCCGCAA
>NW_013670859.1:0-8327 GCF_000517525.1 Limulus polyphemus | reverse complement strand
GCCGCAAGAATCAGTCCTTTCGTCACTTCTATACATCATTTTCGTAAACGGCATCCCCTTTCCTCTCTAACATATACATACCACTCTCAGTAGCTGTCATATCTAGAAACCCACTAATCATAACTGCTCGCATCCAAAAATCCTAGAATGGTGCAACAAATGGCGCGTTATATTAAACCCAACGAAAACACAAGCAATCGCCTTTTTCATAAACTAGGAAAACACATGAAAACCTTGAAGAAAATCAAATCACAGTTAGGAGAAGTAGAAATAAAAATAAATAATGATATTGAGTTTCTGGGTATCACCGACACACGCCTCTCATGGAGTAGGCACATTCAAAACATACATGCCTCAATTAGCAAGCCTATTAACTACATCTGACTCATTGCCAATAAACACACAGGCTACTCACCAGACACAACTCTAATAAGATGTAAAACATTTATACATCCCCGAATAGAAATATGGCTGTCAGTTAACATACAATATGCCAGATAATAACATCAAAAATTACAATTGCAAGAAAACAGAGCAATTAGGTTAGCCCTAAGGCTCCCAAACTTCACCCCTGTAAATTAGTTGCATAAAATTAGCAACTTTAAGAAGTACACTAACCGAGCTTGCCTGCAAGTGTTACAGCAAAGCAGAAAAAAAGAAACGAATTTAAAGATGCACTACACAAAATCACAAAGTGCTCCACTCAAACACATATCACCATACAAAAATAACTAATCACCCATAATTCCTGACGTAGAAGATTATGCCATGTTTTCTCTAACTGTCATGTTTATATTTACAGCCACGAAACAGGAAAGGTAGACTATTCAGCGTCTGTTCAGTGAAAGTGGGTTTTCTCCGGGTATTCTGCTCCCCCCCCCAAAAAAAAAAATCACTCTGGCATTGGACACTTTGGTCCCAGTCCCTTGAAATGGACCTTCTACTTGCTGGTTTTCTTTCAAAAATATTTCGAGAACATATCAATTATATTTGATATTTAGATAATTATAATACCGATCGGCGCTTTAACCATGAAACGTAATCAACATAAATTAAAGCACTAAGTATAATACGTTGGAACTGGATGATTCGGTCATATAATTTGGTCTCTTGGTTTCTTCCCAACATCTACTGACAATACCAATCAACATGAAGAAGAATAAAACTTTCAAGCCAAGATCCTCGTGCTTTCTCTGACCTCTTTCACAGCTTTCTGTCAAGACAACTATGTGAGCTATAATCCACGCAGTCAAAATCTAACAATTACCTGAAGTCAAACAATTTCATGAGTAGGGTTGAAGGGGAATGATTGTTCCAGAACACCCCTGTTGGTAAGAGCTCACAACACTCACGTTGTGCTCTCTTTCTTCAAACAAAATTCCTGCCAGTTTAGTTGTTTTTCTTCAAATTATTATTGTAAGTTGATAGAGTGATGTAAAGGTCGTTCCCAATATGATAGGCATGAGATGAATCAGGTGCTTCTTCATACTGTATAATAGTAAAAGGAACCTAACTGTCGTTTTTCTGTTTTACTGGTTCTTCTTTACTGCGGGATTTGTTCTTTTTTGCCATTTTATTAATGTTAGCAGCATTTCTTTTCTTTCCAATAGGCTAAAATACAGTATATATAAAAAATCGAAGAATTATATTTAAAAATGTTTTTTTTTGGTTATGTTCATTTGTGTATTTGGAAAACTAATAAAGTTTTAAAATGATACATATTGTTTACATAAGTGAAGTTTTAAATAGAATTTCCAGTTTGTGGAAAGAAAGACATTATTTGTTTTTCTCAAGTAATGGTCATGTGACTAATGAAAAAAAGGTCAAAACCTGTCATGGACTGTTATGTTGAAATACTCCACACTGTATGTGTGACCAGGTGACGACCTTTGTATTTCCTAACAGTCAAAGTTTATTGAGCTTGGCAGTCTCAGAGTTTTACGAATTTTAATTGTATAACATTATGTTTTGCACTTTAAGTTAATGTTCTATAAAAATGGATGGATAAACAGTAACTCATTCATTTATTATATTTAGTTGTAGCAAAATATATGAATGAAATCATACATACAGAATTAACATAAGAATAAGTTCTATCTATAAACAAGTAAAATAATAAGTCTTTATGTTAAATTATATAGGAAATTAAATAAGCATCCTTTTCAGGATGATAAAATCATGTAAAGTCAATTATCAGTTATAATAACTGCCTCATTCAAATAATGGATATTATATATGAACTGATATATGTTATAATTGTTGTATCATAGAAATAAGCGTATTAGCCTTTGTAAAACACACACTTAGTAATGTCATCAGCAGACTGTTTTTATTTATATCAGTACCCTACAAGCGATACTGGCACTATCCAGCTCTATAAACAGCAAAAAGTATGATTATACATAGAAGGAAAACTAATGCATTAATTAAGTTTTTATACATAAAGTGACTATATTACTTTTAGAACATGGCTAAATATAACCATTGATGATGTAATCATGGGTTGAGACAACTATGATGAGATCAACATGACGTCATAATATCTGGCATTCTGTTGTCATGTCTGCCTAGCAATGCGCCCTCTTATGGCAATTAGCGGAACAATGACGTCATCTTCTCTTGTGTCATCATAGTATCTATCCCCCATTGCCTGAGGCGCCCTCTGGGGACATGACACGCAAGTGCAGAGATAACTACTAAACACATCCAGTTTTTCTGCTGCATGAATCATTCATAGAACTCCTTGGTCCTCTTCTAAAGTATTTTCATTTCATAAGGATATAAGTTGTATGGCTGCAGCATCCAGAACACGCTTCTTTGACTCAATCTTGCTTCTCCTGCGAAATGACCTCGTTAGGCTTATTAAGAGATGTTCTGCATGCCACAGTGTCCTCACTCTTCGCTATAGAAGGTCGTCCACTGAAGTTACTATCAACCAAAGAACAAGGTTCACAGAACGTGGTCTATAGCATCTGGTGGGAGAGTAATAAACAAAACATTGGGAAAACACAATGCCCATTACAGGTAAGGTTCAAACAGATATTAGGAACTGTACTATAAGCACATCAGCTATAGCTTTTCACGTTCAAGATAACAATCATATAATAGACTTAAAAATAATAGACAAAGAAGAAAACACCAAACGTAGAAAATTCAAGTAAGTTGTTGCCATCCAAACACAAGACAGTGGACCACCAGTGGGTATTAATCAAAACAACAGCCAACAACTACTCAATACTGCCTGGACACCACTAATAAAAGACAAAAAACAGATTATTTGTCGTAGTTTCGATGAAAAATTAAATTTTAAATTTTACAATGTATTATTTGAAGTATGAAATTACTCATTTATTTTTATTTCTCTATAAAATACCTACAATTGTATTTTACTTACGCTTATTATATCGAAGCAGTCGATTTACGTTCTATATTAATCATAATTTTATATGCTCAATAACTTTAACACCCGATGTCAGTTACTATTAGATACCTATACATAGATACTTTCTCGGGGTTTTAGGTGTAGATGTAATGTACATCTATGTCATCACTACATCACGGGATGCTCTGTTTATGAATTACTCCGCTACTTTCTCAGGGTTTTAGGTGTAGATGTAATGCACATCTATATCATCGCTACATCACAGGATGCTCTGTTTATGAATTACTCCGCTACTTTCTCATGATTTTAGGTGTAGATATAATGTATATCTTTGTTAACACTACATCACAGGATGCTCTGTTTATGAATTACTCCGCTACTTTCTCATGGTTTTAGGTGTAGATATAATGTATATCTTTGTTAACACTACATCACAGGATGTATGAACATCTTAAGGTGTACAAGGTAAATCACTATTGCGTCTGCGTACAAGGTAGAACTTCAATATCTTATTTCCACGAGTATTTCCTTATTAGAGACGTTAGAATCTAAAAACGATTTGATTTAGTGTATCTAATCCTAAATCTAAATGTTTGCACTAATTCAGAATCACTCGCGTTTTACCTTTGTAAATGAGCAAAGTAGTTTGTTTGGTAATCATACCATTCCACCGAGAAAGAGTAATTATCTCTTTACAGGGTTCACTACGTCATTTGCATTGTGTGTATGTATGTATTAATTATTCCAGAATATCTTTGTGATAGTAACATTGCCCTTGTTTTACAAGTGTGTGTTTTGTATTAATACACTATTGTCATTAGGTAAAAGATTTGTTCACTGTAGACCGATTCTTGTGGTAAAATTAGAATAAACCTCGGCGGGTAAATTTGGGGGCTGTAATATCAAGGTGTTCAGGAAAAAAAAGAAAAATAATTTCAACGTAATTAAGTCATTACCGGAAAAGGGTTTCACATCGGGTTATAATAAACATCCTCTACAACCCCCACGATTCAATAAGGTGAAACCACCATATGGACTACCTGGTACAAACTACGTATATCTTTTTAGATGGTCCTCGACATTCCACAAGTTTCACATGCACGTTTTTTTAGCAGGGACCCTACCCTTAGATTAGAGACTAACGTCAGAAGCTGTTATCGTTTCTCACACTAACTAACGTCAGAAGCTGTTATCGTTTCCCACACTAACTAACGTCAGCAGTTGTTGTCGTTCCCCACACTAACTAACGTCAGAAGCTGTTATCGTTTCCCACACTAACTAACGTCACGAGCTGTTGTCCTACCGTTAGATTAGAGACTAACGTCAGAAGCTGTTAACGTTTCGCACACTAACTAACGTCACAAGCTGTTATCGTTTCCCACACTAACTAACGTCACAAGCTGTTGCCCTACCTTTAGATTAGAGACTAACGTCACAAGCTGTTATCGTTTCCCACACTAACTAACGTCAGAAGCTGTTGCCCTACCGTTAGATTAGAGACTAACGTCAGAAGCTGTTGCCCTACCGTTAGATTAGAGACTAATGTTCGAAGCTGTTTTAGTTTCGCACACTTCATCACCAAGCTTCCCAGTCTTTGGTCCCTTTCGACATTCTCACCAGCCCTATCCAAGTCCAGATATCCAAGGGTAGCAGGGAAAGCTCAAACTAATAGCTCCGCCCACAGAATGTACCCGTCCTCCCCTCATCAGCTTTTTCCCTTTACACATACAAACAACTCTTTGTTTAGAAGAATGGTAGTTCCCAGGTAGGCAGCTTCCCTGCATATCACACGCAGCTGAACTGTTGAAGCCTAGATCATTAATTTTTTTTTTTTTTTTTTTGAGGGAGTGATTGTGATGGACCGTGGCGTATTATAAGTGTTATTCCTCTTACAAAGTGTGTTTTGTTATCTACTCACAACCCCTATACTCTAACAACACTGCATGGGAACCATTTTATAAAGTGTGTTAATTTGGTGCCTAAAGATAATAAACATACGTATGAATTCAGTATATGGATAATAATTTTGAATTATCTCTATTTTGATAGTCACTAAGGAAACACGTTTTATTTGGTTTTTGTTTTGTTTTTTAACTCGGAATTTTGTAGGCATTCGCCACTTAACGTTAAACATAAACGTTAACAAGAACTATTATATTCCATTCTTTATACTCTCATTGGCACTACTGTCTAAAATTAACATACGTATAAACACATATTTATTTACTAATTACATTTAAGACACCTATGAGGGTTATTTTGCATCACTAGTTTAGTGTATGTAATAAGTGTTAACCTATATCTTTTCAGCTGGGACTATGGCAAAAAAATATCGATATCAACGATTCTACCTAACTGATGACTGACTATATTCTAATGATCGTTAGTAGTGCTGGTTAAAATACAATCTATTTGTAGTATTTCACTTTTTATTATGAGGATGAATCAATGCACTTAACTGCTGTAAATTAGAACGGAATATTGAATTGACTATTTTACTAACTGTATTTTAATTTCATTGGTAGCTAGCTTTAATCAAACGTTTTTGATAAATATTTATATTATAGAATATTCAGTTACTTTAATTACACATGCTTTAAATTGCCTACTTTATAAGATCAACTACGAGTTTTAATGCCCTAGATCGCGAGTTGGCAAACTGGGTTCGAATTCGTGCGATACAATAAAACATTATCCGCACTTTAAGTTATGGGTATATTATAAGAATGACAGTCAATCCTTAGTGGATGGTTGGTGGTAGGGTACTTTTGACTGGTTGCCTTCTATTGGTCAGAATTTCCAAATTAGGGACGGCGACAGACAGCCTTAATATCTTTGCCGTAAATACAAAATAATACCCCCCCCCCAAAAAAAAGAACAACAACAACAAACAAATACACGTGTATTTCAATTTAAAAGATATACAGCATTCCAGAATAATTAATCTTTTTTTGGTACAAAACTACTGCGATAATTATAACAATATTTTAAACATTAGTTAATATACTTTATACTTCTTGAATATCTAAACCAGCCAGCAAACTGAAAACAAAACTTGGCTGTACACTCTGGTATGCACTTATTTCAACATGTTCACCTGTTGAAATCATTCACACCATTCAGAGTTAACTTGGAACCAACCACCGTCACATAATTACCAGCTGTGTCAGATTACTCGAGTTGTCGTTTTGCTAGAGTTCCTCTATAAAATTTGACGCTTGTCCTCACGCAGTATGTTTTATTAACAACACTAACACATTTCATATACAAAAAAAAAGGTTGGCTCATATCCGGAGTTCTTTTCTTCTCAACTTTTTACTTTAGCTCCTGGCAAAATGCCAGGCAGATGGCTAAATGTTTAAAAATGAGATGTTCACCACCAGAGGGACATGACCTTCGTAGTACACAAGTACCAGACCTTCTAATAGAACGATCAGCAGACAGAGAGAGAGAAGGGAGTCTTAATAACCCCTAATTCGTCTTTATTTTCTGTTTAAATTAGCATTAAAAAGGACCTGTTCCAAGAACAATAAGACTAGTTTCTTCTGAATGATGAGTAAAGTTAACTGAAGTAAAAATAAATGAATAATATTGTGTTGTTAATCCCTACCATAATTACAATTTATAAACGACTAATAAGAAATTGATTAAATTTACACTTCACCAACTTAATCTAGTTCACATCATAACAGTTGTTGTTCATGCAATTTGATAAATAAAAATGGCGTCTCAACAGGTGTCTCTTATATCCCAAATGGCTTGTGGAGCCGTGGCATTGAGTGAAAGGCCTCGTCGACACTGGATATAACAGATGAAGGTGATCCAAATATTGGTATACATTCTTTTTAACTTTCACTCGTAACTTCTTAGAATAACTATTGCCAAGCTGAATCGCAACAAAACCAATGAAATGGAGACACTAGAACACACTATATAACTGAAAACTTTGATGGTTGAGAACTTGAGTACCAGTACGATAAGCAACTTTAAACAATGAAATGGAGACAGTAGAACACGCTATGTAACTGAGAGCTTCAATGGTTTGAGTACCAGTGCGATAAGCAGCTTGAAAATAATGAACATAAACATAATACAGCCTAGTTATTTATCACCAACTAGCATGGTTACCATTGGACATTGATAGAGAGATAGCTTTACCACATACTAGTTATGTATTTGTGTTTTCCAGTATGTCTTTGTCCATCTGTCTTGAATAACAGCTGATACTATAATATAATATGCTCCTGGAGACTGATATGCTATTGTTATACTTGTGTGTTATTGTGGATTGTTTACTCTTTCCCCAATATAACTTTATAAGAACTGCAGATATACATAGTTTGTCTTTAAAGTAAGAGTTTTGAAATGAATGTCAAGATTTACTGATTAACAAATACGTCAAAGTCCTGCGCATGCTGGGTCAAGATTCACAAGTGTTACTATGCAACTAGTGAACAACAGAGAAGTCAAGATTCATAATTACTACAGCATGACTATTGAACAACAAAGTCAAGATTCACAAGTGCTACAGCATCACTACTGAACAACAGAGAAGTCAAGATGCATAATTACTACAGCATGACTATTGAACAACAAAGTCAAGATTCATAATTACTACAGCATGACTATTGAACAACAGAGAAGTCAAGATGCATAATTACTACAGCATGACTATTGAACAACAAAGTCAAGATTCATAATTACTACAGCATGACTATTGAACAACAGAGAAGTCAAGATTCATAATTACTACAGCATGACTATTGAACAACAGAGAAGTCAAGATGCATAATTACTACAGCATCACTACTAAACAACAGAGAAGTCAAGATTCACAAGTCCTACAGCATTACTACTGGACAACAGAGAAGTCAAGATTCACAAGTCCTACAGCATCACTACTAAACAACAGAGAAGTCAAGATTCACAAGTCCTACAGCATTAC
>NW_013670858.1:67601-74034 GCF_000517525.1 Limulus polyphemus | reverse complement strand
AAAAGTCCAGGGGCTTGGCCATCATATCATATCACTTGCCCACTTCTTTCGTCTGACTATGTTGGCAGGACTTAATAAGGGCTTCCGTCTAGCTGCTCTGCAACAATAACCCAATCTGTGGAGAATCCGTTGAACTTTGGCCACTTCTGCAGTCGTTAATCTGGGATCCATTTCGATGCTCCCCTTGACAACCCCTTTTTTTTTCTCCGATGGACCAGGACGACCCCGACGCTGCTCAGTTGTTTCCTTGCCATGTTTCCTGAACTGCACGATGATTCTGTTGACTGTCAAAAGAGTGAAAGTGTTCTTGTATCTAACCGGGTACTGGAAGGTGGTTGTTGTAAGTTTTTAATCTCTTATTGTACTTAACATGGAATTAATAGGGTTTGTTGTAAATCTTTAATGTGTTGTTGTATCTAATCTGGTACTGGAAGGGGTTATTGTAAGTCTCTTATGCGTTGTTGTATCTAGCCTGGTACTGGCAGGAGTTGCTGTAAGTCTTTAATGTGGTGTTGTATCTAACCCGGTTCTGGCAGGGGTTGTGTTATGTCTTTAATATGTTGTTGTATCTAGCTGTGAACTGGCAGGGGTTTTTGAAAGTATTTACTGTTTTGTTTTTTCTAATCTGGTACTGGCAGGGGTTGTTGTAAGTCTTTAATCTCTTGTTGTAATTAACATAAAATTGGCAGGGCATTGTTGTAAGTCTTTTATGTGTTGTTTTATCTAACCTGGTACTTGTAATATTTGTTCTAAGTCTTTAATCCCTTGTTGTATTTAAAATGGAATTGGCAGGGGTCGTTGTACGTCTTTAATATGTTATGTTATCTAACCTAGCACTTGGATGGGTTGTTGTAAGTCTTTAATGTGTTGTTGTAAATAGCTGGGAAGTGGCAGGGGTTGTTTAAAGTCTTTAATATGTTGTTTTATCTAACCTGGTAATGGCAGGAGCTGTTCCTAAGTTTCAATCTCTTGTTCTTTTAACATGGAACTTGCAGGGGTCGTTGTACGTCTTTAATATGTTATGGTATCTAATCTAGTACTTGGATGGGTTGTAGTAAGTCTTTAATGTGTTGTTGTAAATACCTGGGAACTGGCAGGGGTTGTTGAAAGACTTTAATGTGTTGTTGAAATTAACCTGGTACTGGCAGGCGTTGTTCGTAAGTTTGTAATCTCTTTTTGTATTTAACATGGAATTGGCAAGGATTGTTATAAGTCTTTAATGTGTTGTTGTATCTATCCTGGTAATGGCAGGGGTTGTTGTAAGTCATTAATGTATTTTTGTATCTAACCCGGTACTGGTAGGGGTTGTTGTAAGTCTCTAATGTGTTGTTGTGTGTAACTTGTTACCGTCAGGGGTTGTTCATTAGTATTTAATATCTTGTTGTATTTAACATGGAATTGGCAGGTGTTATTGTAAGTCTTTAATGCGTTGTTGTATCTATCCCGGTACTGGCAGGATTGTTCGTAAATTTTCAATCTCTTGTTGTATTTAACATGGAATTGGCAAGGGCTGTTGTAAGTTTCGAATGTTTTGTTTTGTGTAGCCTGGTACACAAAATGGTACACATATAAAATGGAATTGGCAGGAGTTGTTGTAAGTCTGTAATCTCTTTTTGTATCTAATCTGGTAATGGCAGTGGTTGTTTTAAGTCTTTAATCTCTTGTTGTGTTTAACATGGAACTGGCAGGTGTTGTTGTAAGTATTTAATGTGGTGTTTTATCTAACCCGATTCAGGCAGAGGTTGTTTTACGTTTTTAATAAGTTGTTGTATCTAGCTGGGAACTGGCAGGAGTTGTTGTAAGTCTTTAATCTTTTGTTGTACTTAACATAAAATTAGCAGGGATTGTTGTAAATCGTTTATGTGTTGTTTTATCTAACCTGGTACTTGCAATGGTTGTTTTAAATCTTTAATCTCTTATTGTTTTAAAATCGAATTGTCAGGAATTTGATGTAAGTCTTAAATGTGTTGTTGTGTTTTTAATCTCTTGTTGTATTTAGTATGGCATTGGCAAGGGTTGTTTTAAGTGTCTAATGTGTTATTGTATCTAACCTGGTACTGGTAGGGATTGTTGTAAGTCTTCGATGTGTTGTTGTATCTAAACGGGTAGTCGCAGGGGTTGTTCATACGTTTTTAATCTCTTGTTGTATTTAACATGGAATTGGCAGGGACTGTAGTAAGTCTTTAATGTGTTGTTGTATCTAACCTGGTAGTGGCAGGGGTTATTGTAAATCTTTTATGTGTTGTTGTATCTAACCCGGTTCTGGCAGGGTTTTTTATGTCTTTAACATGTTTATGTATCTAGCTGGGAACTGGCAGAGGTTGTTGAAAGTCTATAATGTTTTGTTTTATCTAACCTGATACTGGCAGGGGTTGTTGTAAGTCTTTAATCTATTGTTGTACTTAACATGAAATTGGCAGGGAATGTTGTAAGTCTTTTATGTGTTGTTTTATCCAACCTGGTAGTTGCAATGGTTGTTCATAAGCTTTTAATCTCTTGTTGTATTTAACATGGAACGGGCAAGGGTTGTTGTAAATTTTTAATATGATGTTGTATATAACCTAGTACTTGGATGGGTGGTTGTAAGTCTTTAATGTGTTGTTGTATATAGCTCGGAACTGGCATGGGTTGTTTTACGTTTTTAATATGTTGTTGTATCTAGCTGGGAACTGGCGGGGGTTGTTGAAAGTATTTAATGTTTTGTTTTATCTAGCCTGAACTGGCAGGAGTTGTTGTAAGTCTTTAATCTCTTGTTGTACTTAACATAAAATTAGCAGGGATTGTTGTAAATCATTGATGTGTTGTTTTATCTAACCTGGTACTTGCAATGGTTGATTTAAGTCTTTAATCTCTTATTGTATTTAAAATCGAATTGGCAGGAATTTGATGTAAGTCTTAAATGCGTTGTTGTGTCTAACCTAGTACTTGGAGGGGTAGTTGTAAGTCTTTAATGTGTTGTTTTATATAGCTGGGAACTGGCATGGGTTGTTGAAATAGTTTAATGTGTTGTTTTGTCTAACGCGGTACTAGCAGGGGTTATTTGTAAGTTTTTAATCTCTTGTTGTATTTAGTATGGAATTGGCAAGGGTTGTTTTAAGTGTCTAATGTGTTATTGTATCTAACCTGGTACTGGTAGGGATTGTTGTAAGTCTTCAATGTGTTGTTGTATCTAAACGGGTAGTCGCAGGGGTTGTTCATAAGTTTTTAATCTCTTGTTGTATTTAACATGGAATTGGAAGGGACTGTAGTAAGTCTTTAATGTGTCATTGTATCTAACCTGGTAGTGGCAGGGGTTATTGTAAATCTTTTATGTGTTGTTGTATCTAACCCGGTTGTGGCAGGGGTTGTTGTAAATCTTTTATGTGTTGTTTATCCAATCTGGTACTGGGAGGAGTTATTGTAAGTCTATAATGTTGTGTTGTATCTAACCCGGTTCTGGCAGGAGTTGTTTTACGTATTTAATATGTTATTTCATCTAGCTGAGAACTGGCAGGGGTTGTTGAAAGTCTTCAATGTTTTGTTTTATCTAACCTGGTACTGGCAGGGGTTGTTGTAAGTCTTTCATCTCTTGTTGTAATTAACATGAAATTGGCAGGGATTGTTGTAAGTCTTTTATGTGTTGTTTTATCTAACCTGGTAGTTGTAATAGTTGTTCTAAGTCTTTAATCCCATGTTGTATTTAAAATGGAATTGACAGGGGTCGTTGTACGTCTTTAATGTGTTATGGTATCTAACCTTGTACTTGAGTGGGTCGTTGTAAGTCTTTAATGTGTTGTTGTAAATAGCTGAGAACTGGCAGGAGTTGTTAAAATTCTTTAATGCGTTGTTTTATATAACCTGGTAATGGCAGGTGCTGTTCCTAAGTTTTTAATCTCTTGTTGTGTTTAACATGGAACTTGCAGGGGTTATTGTAAGTCTTTAATGTGTTGTTCTATATAACCGAGTACTGGCAGGGGTTGTTGTAAGTCTTTATTGTTTTGTTGAAATTAACCTGGTACTGGCAGATGTTGTTAGTATGTTTGTTATCTCTTGTTGTATTTAACATGGAATTGGCAAGTATTGTTGTAAGTCTTGAATGTGTTGTTGTATCTATCCTGGTAATGGCAGGGGTTGTCGGAAGTCATTTATGTATTTTTGTATCTAACCTGGTAATGGTAGGAGTTGTTGTAAGTCTTTAATCTGTTGTTGTATATAACCAAGTACTGGCAGGGGTTGTTGTAAGTCTCTAATGTGTTGTTGTATCTATGCTGGTAATGGCAGGGGTTGTCGGAAGTCATTTATGTATTTTTGTATCTAAACTGGTAATGGTAGGAGTTGTTGTAAGTCTTTAATGTGTTGTTGTATATAACCAAGTACTGGCAGGGATTGTTGTAAGTCTCTAATGTGTTGTTGTTTGTAACTTGGTACTTTCAGGGATTGTTCGTAAGTATTTAATTTGTATTTAACATGGAATTGGCAGGGGTTATTGTAAGTCTTTAATGCGTTGTTGTATCTGTCCCTGTACTGGCAGGGGTTGTTGTAAATCTTTAATTTGTTGTCTTATCTAAAATGGTAGTGGCAGGGGTTGTTGTAAGTTTTTAATGTGTTGTTGTATATAACACTGTAATGGCATGGGTTGTTTTATTTTTTTATATCTCTGGTTTTATTTAACATGAAATTGGCAGGGGTTGTTGTAAGTCTTTAATAGGTTGTTTAATCTAACATGGTACTTGCAAGAGTTTTTCGAAGTCTTTCAAAGTCATCCCCATAACATGATGCTGCCACCACTATGGTTGACAGTTTGGATAGTGTTGACTGGATGATGTGTTGGGCTTGCACCAGACATAATTTAGACCAAAACGTTAAAGTTTTGTTTCGTCTGACCACAAAACCTTCTGCCACATGTCTGCAATATAATTTACATGCTTTGTCACAAACTCCATATGAGATTTAAGATGATCTTTTTTCAGCAGTGGTTTCTTTCTTGCCACTCGCCCATACAGGCCAGCTCTGTGTAGGGTCTGAGATATTGTCGATGTATGAACACTGACTTCCAGCTCAAACATGGAACTTTGCAAACCTTTCAAAGTCACTGTTGGCCTAACAGTGGCATCTCTAAAAAGTTCCCTGCGTCTCCGGCTGCTTATTTTTGAAGGGTGGCCTGATCTGGGTAGTGATTAGATGGTATGAAGCACATTCCACTTCTCAATGATGGACTTCACTGTAATCAAAGATATAATCAGTGACTTTGAATATTTCTTGTAACCTTCTCCTGACCTGTGCTTCTCTACCACTTTATCCCTCACCTGTTTTGAAATATCGTTGTCCTTCATGGTTGGTTTGTTGTATCACTAGGTGAGTTGTGGCTTGTTTAGATGCATTTACTCTGAAGTCAAGTTAAACCACTTTGATTACGCACAGACAGAGACCATTACACTAATTTTGTTACCTTTCAAACTAATCTTTTGCTGCTGAATTGATTTAGGGTTGCCATAACAGAGGGGTTGAATACCCTGCAATTGAAAATATTCTAATTTGTTTTGAAATTTTAACTTACATAATATCAGGGTTTTTTTTATTTTTTGTTATTTATTTATTTAATTCTATACTAGAAATGTAAAGCTGTTTAAGTTCAAATATGAATAAAAATTGTTACGTGGAAAATTAATGAAATTTGTATGGATTTTATAATTTGTTTTGTGATTTTTATCATTTCTGAATTTCAGACTTGTTAATGTTATAGCTGCGGTTTTTGTAACCTCACTTTTGGTTTTGTCCCGAACAATAGCCACTTAAATCAAACCAATTGAAAATTAACAATAACTTAATTAAATGGACAGAATTTACAAACACAAAATTAAAATTCAACAAAGTCTCTTAATTTTACGCGACGTATCTTCTTCCATACTGGTCTCTGTCTCGTTGGCTTCTGCTTCATGTGTGGTTCATCTGCTTCATCAGGAAATGTCCTATCATTGGTAACAGTCACATCAGTGATAGTAACTTCATTAACGGCGTCACTGACTCCCTTCTCAAAACCGGGTAGTTTCTTCTTTGACAGTGGCTTTTTCAGGTGACATGTCTTCAGCAGCGTCATTTGTTCCATTGTTCACTTCGTTCCAACTGAAATATCCTGGTAACAGTCACATCAGTGGTAGTAACTTCATTAACGGCTTCACTGCCTCCCTTCTGAAAACCGGGTAGTTTCTTCTTTGACAGTAGCTTTTTCAGGTGACATGTCTTCAGCAGCGTCATTTGTTCCATTGTTCACTTCGTTCCAACTGAAATATCCTGGACCGTGATAATGCCAAAGCCTGTTGGCATGCACCACCATTGGCTGACTTCGCCGACCACATTTTATTTGGAAAGCCACATCTGAGAGACGACCCACTATGTGTTTGTATGTATCTTCTCATCTCGACATTTGGTATTATAGATAATTATTGTAACATTA
>NW_013670858.1:63412-66601 GCF_000517525.1 Limulus polyphemus | reverse complement strand
TTTCCGATGAAACTTTAGCGACACAAGTCTTTTCTTAAATAAAACTGGTTTATTCTTTCTGAATACAACTTTGCAATACACTTAATTTTCACAGTCACGCTATAACAAACGCTAGAATTCACAATGAACGCCTCACGTGCTCGACTCAACAATATGTCTCTCTCTCTGCCCGCAGTTCAATTACATTCATTACCTTGTTGCAGTCACGTTTTGACCGTCTTATATATAAAAGAATACTGAAGTCTAGTAACCTCCCGAGGATTCAAGAAGCTTCGAAATTATGACGTGTTACTAGCGTCACGTGACCTCCGCTGCCGCAACACTGCCCATTCCTTAGTATTGTTGGTCCCGAACAATAACCACTTACATTAAACCAATAAATAATTAACAATAACTTAATTAAATGTACAGAATTTACAAACACAAAATTTCAATTCAACAAAGTCTCTTAATTTTACGGGACGTATCTTCTTCCATACTGGTCTCTGTCTCGTTGGCTTCTGCTTCATGTGGGGTTCATCTGCTTCATCAGGAAATGTCCTATCATTGGTAACAGTCACATCAGTGATAGTAACTTCATTAACGGCGTCACTGACTCCCTTCTGAAAACCGGGTAGTTTCTTCTTTGACAGTGGCTTCTTCAGGTGACATGTCTTCAGCAGCGTCATTTGTTCCATTGTTCACTTCGTTCCAACTGAAATATCCTGGACCGTGATAATGCCAAAGCCTGTTGGCATGCACCACCATTGGCTGACTTCGCCGACCACATTTTATTTGGAAAGCCACATCTGAGAGACGACCCACTATGTGTTTGTATGTATCTTCCCATCTCGACATTTGGTATTATAGATAATTATTGTAACATTAGGACTCAAAGGTCTCGACGTTTGGTATCATATGCAGCTAGACAACGCTACCTACCGCTAACTCATGTGCTACTTTAATAGAATAATCAAATACGTCCTTATCTCTTAGAAGAGCAATATTGTTATTATTATTAAAAAAAACATTTAAACATTTCGACCACACATTATTTTTTTAGGTTTTAATAAATTTAGTGTTAAGCCTTCTTTCATTTTGTTTTTACTAACATTACTTTTGTTGTGTATACTTTTAAAATTGTTTTCTTCAGTCTGATGCTTGTTATGCATGTAGTGGTCACGAATGTGTGAGAGGTAGGAAGTAGATGGGGTTTGTTTCTAATTGTACTGTATAAGTTATGCACTGTTTCACCAGTATCAAATTTAAAACACTCTTTACATTTATAATTGAAATAGCTCCATTGTTTTAGAAGTCTGAATAAATGTTTTAAGAATTGTTAATTTTTCTACTGCTTCTTGTGCAAATAAAATATTTTTTGTTAGTTTTATGGTTTTTAAAAAAAAACTATTTCCAAAATTTTAATAATATGTTGTGTAAGATATTCACCTGTTAGTATAATTCTTGTTTGATTATTTAAATTCATAGACTCTTCTTTAATAATTATATTTTAATGTATATTTTCGTGGCCATTACTTGTATTTATATACTTGTTTTCATTTCTAGTTATATCAAATCGTATTTCGTTTCAAAAACGTTATAAATTCCTCTAACGCTTTACTTAGATTTTTATTATAACGTAATAGGAATACAATTACTATCGAGTGTTATTATTCACATTATAATATTCGAGTTTAAATAAACTCACAGCTCACACTAACTTACACAAACCTCTATGTTATTCCTACACTTAAGTATGACCAACACCACAGCAATAACTCATGTACATCAGCTTTTTGAAATAGTGATCGTACTATGTAATAATACAGATGGATGGTAATTAATGCCCGGATTTAATAAATTATATCCTATTCAGAAGGACGTGGACTAAAATCAGAACATCGGAAATATACAAAAGTCGGGCCATTCTTACTTCACTAACAGCTCTACCGTAATAAAATTCACAAAGAGCCTGCAGCCTATAAGCCACTCATTACTGCCATGCCTATAATACCTCGGTTTTCTCGGTACTTTAAGAATCCAAACTGATGAGTGAAACATTTGGATTATTATCATGTTGATGTTTTTAACATATCTGGACTTGGTACACTGTTAATAGTTGTATTTTCACACTGTACTATTCTGAACAGCAGAAAACATAGTTTGAGTGGTATTGAATTTTTGAATGATGAATATTAACCGTCTACCTATATGATCCTTTTGAAAACTTGAGCTAAAAATTGCCTAATGTAGTTTGCTTGCCCTAACCAATATTTATGCATCTTGCACATACATTAAATCTATAGCTTTTCTGCACTAAATCAGTCGTCTTTAAAACGAATGACAAGGCCCAGCATGGCCAGGTTGTTAGGGCGCTCGACTCGCAATATAAGGGTCGCGTGTTCGAATCCCCGTCACACCAAATATGCTCGCTCTTTCAACCATGGGGACTTTATAATGTGTCGATCAATTCCACTATTTGTTGGTAAAACTGTAGCAAGAGTTGGCCTTGGGTGGTGATGACAAGCTGCCTTCCCTCTAGTCTCTCACTGCTAAATTAGGGACGGTTATTGCAGATAACCTTCTTGTATCTTTGCGCGAAATGCAAAACAAACCAAACGAATGATAAAAAACTAAAAACGGTCACCTTTTCTCTTGGGTAAACCTGTAGTAAAAATATTAGACCGATAGATCATGTGACTTTTTCGTAGCCGGGTGCAAATATTTTAGTGAAAATCAAGTGGTTTTTGTTAAACAACTTTGAACATGTTGGTTATATTTAGACAAAACTTGACACCTAATTGTAGGTTGTGAAGATCTATCAGTGTAACGAGGTTGAAAAATTCATGAAAGCTAAGTATGTTTTTCTATCAAATGAAATTTCCATGTTTTCGCGCGAAGAAACAAATATAGGAAGAATTCAATCAAAAATGAAGATTTTATATCTCTTGTATATTTTTAATTGATTTCCTTTGTGATGTAAGGATACAATAGTGCACATGAACTGAAACTATGTGTTAATTTGGATTACCATAGTCCAATGTACAGAAAAATGCGAGTAGCTTCCAAATCCTGTACATTTTCTTTCTTTTTATATTATTATTTAAACAGTTTCAAAAACCCGCTTAGACATTACTTAAAAACACATTGTTGCGTCATCGAGGTCACGTGACTGGTGTGGCGCCACCTATTTTCTAGAACTATCCTGTA
>NW_013670858.1:57800-62888 GCF_000517525.1 Limulus polyphemus | reverse complement strand
TACCCGTAACATGTATATGTGGTATGAAATTAGCAGTAGCTGTACGAGTGTTTCATCCACATTTACCCGTAACATGTATATGTGGTATGAAATTAGCAGTAGCTGTACGAGTGTTTCATCCACATTTACCCGTAACATGTATATGTGATATGAAATTAGCAGTAGTTGTACGAGTGTTTCATCCACATTTACCCGTAACATGTATATGTGATATGAAATTAGCAGTATCTGTACGAGTGTTTCATCCATATTTACCCGTAACATGTATTCTTCGATAGCACCTTTCTCCATAATGATTTTTATTTCCGGATGGTTTTGAAGATCTTTGATCGAGTCTATAGGATTAACACGAACGTGCATGGACAAGGTGGAAATTAGCACTCCGCTGTAGGCTGACATCACCACCACAACCATAAGCCACCAGCTTCCCAAGAGGACACGGCTGCTTACTGGCCTTGGAGTTCTGGGAAAAGCTGTATCATACAAAAACATTTGGCTTACACACAAGTAAGTCGATTTAAAGAGTGAACCACAGTTTTATTTATGCATAAATAACCTCTTTACTTTATCAAGTGGATAACACTAACTTTCTTAGATATCTTGTATAACGATTTAATCCCAAAACGTTTACATAAAAGGTAACTTATTTCTATCACCAATACTAAGTTTACGTTAGTCAACATCACCAAGACTAGATGAAACTGGTGCCATTGCTATATACAAATCATACAACATATTCAACTACCCCAATAATTGGTTTACGTGACATACGCACATGAATACGGTCTTAAAGTGAATCATCTCATACCAAAGTTTATCTATACTACCTCACTTGAATTAGAGTTTCTAACGTGACCTAAAATTCATACACTTGTTCCAATTAACTAAAATAAATTAGAGAATCTGAAAAGAAAAATTTAGTCCTGATCGTATTTCATTTTAATTGTAAAACCACAGAATTTTAATTGGTCATGCTTCAACGAAGTTTTGTTAAAATCAAAAAGTGAGATCTATTATCATTTCCACGCAGCTCCAAAATTGTTTACATTTAAGGTGTTGTACTGAAGAAGATGACGTAATAATTACACTTAATATAATTGAAATTAAAAAACTTAAAATACACAGATTAATCATAACACAAACTGAAAGAAAAGTAAAGAACGAAGACAAATTTCCGAATTTGAAATGTTGCACCGTAACAAAACAACATCATTAAAAGCAGTCATACTACGCCTAGTTTTAATTATATATGTGAAAGAAAGAATCGGAACCATAAAAGCGTTCTTCTGTTACTAAATAGAAAAGATGTCGGTATACACACACAGCAAGAAAATATACTACTTATTACCCATTATTATAATAGTTTCTATTAATGGAATTCTGAAAACAATGCAAACTAATATAACATATGTTTATAATACAAAATGCTACAGAACACACATACGAATATAATCAGATATCCACAAGAAGACTGCCCTCCTGTGTGTGGCTCAGTTGTAAATTTATGAGATTATAAAATTCGGGATTTTATCTCTGGGCACAAGACAGATAGCCCATGTGAAGCTTTGCGATTAAACTTAAACTTACCAACGCAAGGAAACGTTCCGATTGATCAATGATATTGTGAATTTGTCCCTTGGATATTTACAATTTGGCATAAACATTATACTGAAATATCATTTCTTAAATCTACTTGTAGAAAAATAATAAAAACAAAACATATTCTACAAGTAATCTAGAATCAATGTCAAAACAGCCAATTATTTAAAATCAATAGAAAACGGTTGGAAATTTCGAAGCAAAAAGAAACACTGCCTTTGGTTTTTTATTATAAAAATTAGAGCAAAACTGTGAAAATGTATGATAAAAATTTCCTCAAAAATACACAAAACGACTTAACTGATAAAGAACCTTTAATTTTGGCTTTATTTCGTAAAAAATATATATATATCTAAAACGTTTTGTTTGTTTGTAATCAATCACAAAGCTACACAATGGGCTATCTGGTGGCATGGGTATCGAAATCCAGTTTTTAGCGTTGTAAGCCCGCAGACATACTGCTGTGCCACTGAGGGTTATCTAAAAAGGAGTCCGTCTATGATAGTATTCAGTATTATATGTACTGAACGATGTTTGTCGAGAAAAAAAATGCAAACTGTTGTATACCCCCCCACAACCACCAAAAAAAAAAGTTTTAGTTCGAAATGTAACTTCTCTAATAAAATATGAGCAGTAAAGTACGCCATCTTCATTTAACTTTGCTGTACTTTCTGAAATAAAAAAAAATGCACTTCAGCACAACAGGTAACTTGATTAACACAATTCCCTCACTTATATATGAGAGCTGTTTGTAATATTATATGTAGTATAAAAATATTTTCTTTATCCTGAAATCGCCCAATGCCAAGATTGTTTAATGAATTTCTCAAGCTCAGGAAATATTGTATCTTACCATATAATTAAATTAAATATATTAGTGATAAAACTGTTATGCAAGTCTCGATTAGGAACTCACCTTGGTAAGCAATAGATCCTGTAAAATACCACAAATAGCGAAGCAAGTCGTAGACACTGTCGCCCTCTATCAGATGAATACTGATAGTCATAAGTAGCGTTGCAAGCACAAGGGAAATGAATATTCCTACCCAAATCTAGGGAAAATAATTACCGATTAAAAAATAAAAATAGAAAGCCTGAAAAAGATAGTTATAATTAGTTTACCTTAACTGTGAATTCACCACATTTAACGGCCTGGTGCTTACTCTGCCGGATGGTTAGCTTGTCAGGGGTGGCTATAATATCTTTACACATGGATCCATTTCACCGAACCCTAAATGAACATGGTGAAGTGTGTATATGCTATCTCGTGCACACGAGTTACTAAATGGTACCACGAGATATGTTCACATCATATGTGGTCAAAACAGGAAAAGATATCGCCGTATTCTCGTAATATTGTGGAACAACATGAAAATATAACTTTATACATGTAAAAATTGTAGTCGTTTTTATTGTATTTGCTAATCGAAACCCAAACTCGCTTCGCTCGTAAATTCGCCGTTTCGTTTAATATGATGTAATGTCCGTTTCCAAGTCACGTTTAATAATCATTCCTTTATGAAACGTTTGTGAATAATACATTTTTATTAAAAGTTGTTGTACGTTCGTTTCTCTTTCTATAAGCTTCCTGCTGTCTCCGTTCTCCAAGATGATTCTGTTTCCATGGGGATCACGAAGTATTGCGAAGGTCCGATTGTCACAGACTTTTGGTTTTCACAATACAAGTTAAAATTGAATATAGAGATTCGTAGGCCCATAATAGATGAATGCAATATCAAGTGAAAAGTTTAAAGGGTATATCTTGGCGGGGTTTCGGGGGACCAGCCGCCCCTGACGGCTTGCTCTCTTTTTAAATACAAACAACAGAAATATTTGAATCGACATTGTAGTATACAGCTCATTGCACTTGCTCGAAGTCAAGATACTTTTACTACTGACTGGAAACTTTCAACATGTATAATGAAGTAGGAGATATAACTTTCGTTGTCACAATATTATGGAATAAGAATCTTGATTGTTCATTCTCTCAGAAGAGCTAGATTCCGAAATCCAATCCTGATGCGTAAATATGCGGGATCTGCAGCTAACACAATACATACATGGAAGAAAACAACAAGGAAAGGATGGTAAACATTATCCATTCATTCATGAGAAATTGCAGCCTTTTAGGTTATATCCTGGGGGTGTTACCTAAACAACCAATCTGACATTTTAACTGTTAAACAAAACTTCGAACTATCGGGCTTTTGGAGTAACAGGCCCTTGGACTAATGGCCCGTCAACGAGGCTTGTTGTTGTTTAACAACTAACTTGTCTTCTATTGAAATTTTCCTCTCTTTTTTTTGAAAATCAGCCATTTCTCCATTTACTCTGCATTAAAATAGAATAAAAGAACTTACTACACATAAAACAGGCACATAAGAAAACACCGCTGGCCTAGCATGGCCAGGTGGTTAGGGCACTCGACTTGCAATCTGTTGGTCGCAGGTTCGAATCTCTGTCCCACTAAACATGCTCGCCCTCTTTCAGCCGTGGGGGCGTTACAATGTCCGTTGGTAACAGAGTAGCTCAAGAGTTGGCGCTAAATAAGGAACGGCTAGCGCAGATAGCCCTCGTGACGTCGCGTAGCTTTACGCGAATTTCTAAACAAACCAAAAACGGTTGTTTTCGTGGACACAGGCCTTTGAAACAAACCAAAGACGGTTAGTTTTCGTGGACACAGGCCTTTGAAACAAACCAAAGACGGTTAGTTTTCGTATACACAGGCCTTTGCTGGACAGCTCTATGTTTTCAGTTCATTGAAAGAAACATTTTTTCATATAGGTGAAGACCTATTGATTTCACATTCGTAATTATAGTTTAAAGATGAAGTCACAAAAGGCCTAAATTACACCTCTGCAGTAAATAATAATTTTACTTTTAAGTACAGTTGTGGGCCTAAAGTTAAACTACATACTATTTATTAAAATAAATTAAACAGCGCATAACAACTATAACGTCTGCTTGCTTCTATGAAAAACAAAAAAGTTTTAATATATACGTACAGCTTTGGCAGTAATCCACTCTACCCAAAGTGTTTTAGGGACAAATTATTTCATTATATACTTTCGTGTTTCAATTAATAGTGCAGGGCAGGATAGTACAGGGTGGGAAACTAAAGAAGTTTATAATTGTGCAGGGTGGAGAAATTCAGACTTAAAATTTATGATTGTACACGTCCAAGTCACATTATAAAATTGAATTTTGTGTTTTTTTGTTAAAGATGACCGGAAAAAAATAATTCTGCAGACCAAATAAGCATCGTGCAAGGTGGAAAATTTCTCCAAAATTAATAACACAGGCCTGCGATGGTTTTATTATCTTGACATTAGTACATGTTCTACAGTAATTCCTGTACGCCGAATCCGAAAATGATATCCCTTTTTTCTCTATCACATACAGATTTTTCACAAAACGTCATATGTACGTTTACATAAGTAAATCATTTTCATTCAGATCGGGCCACATTTTGTTATGCTTGAAATATTG
>NW_013670858.1:50032-57007 GCF_000517525.1 Limulus polyphemus | reverse complement strand
AACTACAAACCTACCTTGATAGCCCTTACAAAAACATATTAAAGGAAACTAAATGATCTTACAGAGAACTACAAACCTACCTTGATAGTTCTTACAAAAACATATTAAAGGAAACTAAATGATCTTACAGAGAACTACAAACCTACCTTGATAGTTCTTACAAAAACATATTAAAGGAAACTAAATGATCTTACAGAGAACTACAAACCTACCTTGATAGTTCTTACAAAAACATATTAAAGGAAACTAAATGATCTTACAGAGAACTACAAACCTACCTTGATAGTTCTTACATACACAACCCCCTCCCTTTCTATTGAACTGGAAGATTTATTCAAGTATAACACGGGAATGTCGAAACAAGCTCACATACTCGTAGTTTTCCATCAAGGTATAACGAATAAAATTATGTTTTCAAAATTAGCTACTTATATACCTAAGTAATTAACGACTTCTAATGTCTCCATAAGGTGTTTTCCAAAATCGAAAGTTTATTTTTTAAATATTTTCGTATTTGTTATAATAAAGTGTAAGGAATTTATTTAATTACCAATCTTTATATCCAATAATTTTCAGTTTATTTATGAATAATAAAACATTATCCATAAAAGAATTACTATTTTTACAGACTATCAAAATCCTTTTTTAACTGAGATATAATAATACCTTTTAACATTATATGCGGAATAAAACTATGGGGGGGGGGGGGTAGACTGGGGATGGGAAAATTAACTTCCCTTCTTTTATCAGAAATAGTCAACCATTCTCTGCCTTCTACAAAATTAATGTATAAATCTAAATAATTAGCATGAACATCATTACCAATGCTATTTTCTAATTCGAGCTTTTCGTGATATATTAAGTTAGTAGTGAAAGATCAGATACAGGTTGGCCATATTTAAAGAGACATTCACCCCATTGGAATACCCACCGTTTGTTTATATACTTGTTCGTTGAAAATAATATAATTGTTATAAACACAAAAATGAATTATATTTTTACGCTGAACTTTAGTAAATTTGAATTTTGGATTATTTATTTCTATATTTACAAAATTATCAAACATGTCATTGAATACACTGATTAAATCCATTTTATTATACAGTGTGGTGAAACCATACGTAGAAACAAAGTTGGTTGTTTTTGAATAATTTAAATTATTCAAACATTCTAAAACTGGAATGTATATGCAGATGCGAACCGCAGCAAAATGGATGACAAGTTTAGCGCCTACATGACGTCTAGAAATCACGCATGATACAAAATAAATGAGATGAATCACAAAATAAGACAATGATAACCCGAACAGAAGGTTTGCCCTCGGGTATCACAAAATAAGACAATGATAACCCGAACAGAAGGTTTGCCCTCGGGTATCATAAAATAAGACAATGATAACCCGAACAGAAGGTTTGCTCTCTAGTATTATAAAATAAGACAATGATAACCCGAACAGAAGGTTTGCTCTCGGGTATCACAAAATAAGATACTTATAACCCGAACAGGAGGTTTGCTCTTGGGTTATGGAGTTTCTTGTTTCGTATTTAGCGCCTGAATATATTTTGTTCAAGGCAGAAGCGAGAAAAATCGCACAGTAGAATATTTACGATTGTAAATGGTTCTGTTAAGTGGACATTACGGTTACGAAGAGACCTCTACGACCCAGCAGGACATTGCAGTGAATCTAGGCATTTTTCTTAATACCATTGTAAACTTGATAAACAAGCTTCTAGCCACACCTCGAAATCAACGGCTATTTTAATGGTTAAGATGGCCAAAGAAACTAGAAATACAACAATACTATTCAGTTACAATATCGCTCCAAAGAACATTTGTTAGTTTGAATTGTTTAAGTTGAAACCGTTTTCCGCAGAAGTTTGTTACAATAAAAATTGTAGTGTTTGGATAGTGTGTAATCATGGCCATCAGTCTGAGTATGGTCAACAATGAAGGAGGTGGTCCCAAGAGTGGCCCTAAAACCTGAAGAATTTTCTGTTTGTTTTGAATTTCGCGCAAACCTGCACCAGGGCTATTTGCGCTAGCCATCCCTAATTTAGCAGTGAAAGACAACAGGGAAGGCAGCTAGTCCTTACCACCCACCGCCAACTCTTGAGCTATTCCTTTACCAAAGAATAATGGGATTGACCGCACATTATAACGCCATCATGGCTGAAAGGGCGAGCATATTTGGTGGGACGGGGATTCGAACCCGCTACCCTCAGATTGCGAGTCGAGTGCCTTAACAACTGGCCATGTTGGGCCAAAAACGTGAAGAAATTTATTTTCTAGGTAAGAAGAAAAAACAAATTAGAAAAAGTTTATAAAACTAAAGAATAAACCAGTACATTCGGTACTGTTTAATATTCTGAAGAGTATTAATGTTTCAGAAATAAGTTGTTTAAGAAAACTTTTCAGCCTGCCATTCCGTATGTAATCATTCATTAAAATTAAAAATGCTGTATAAATAAAAATCTATTCAATCAATTTACCCAAATAAAATATACAATTAAACACAAAACAAGAACACTAGACGTAATTTTATCTATAGAATGAAAATAGTATATACATATATATTTAGCGAATGACCAAGCGCGGCCTAGTGATTAGCGTGCTGGACTGTGAATCCGATAGTCTACGGTTCAGATCCTGTTGCCGTAAAATCGCGGTCCGCACTTTGAGGCTGTGGGTATTTTATAAAAGTGACGGTCAAATTCCACTAGTCAGAATTTTCGCGCAAAGCTACACAAATGGCTTTCCGCTCATAGCCGTCCTTAATGTTGAACTGGTACACTAGAGTGAAGGCGGCTAATCAAAAGCGCCCACCGCTAACTCTTGAGCTACTCTTATCTAACGAATAGAGGGATTTGACCATAATTCTTACAGCACATCTACGGCTCTAAAGTGCGGAGCGTGTTTTGTGAGAAACGGACCATGAACCAATAAACTCTTGGATTCAAAATTCGAGCATGTTTGCCGGTGAGCCACGCCCAGTCCAACGTGTGTGTTTTTTTTTAAGAACATTATTAGTTACCTTCACGTCAAACGCAGAGAATACACTAAAGATGGGGTTCATCATCCCTGGCTGTCCAACCATAGCAGAACTACTCTCCAATGAAATTGGGAAAGAAAACTGAACTACTTGGAATCGTTCCCAGTTGACTCCAAATGGTCCAAGTCCAAGATCGGCTTCCTAATGACACACAAGATTACTTACATTTCATATTGATACCTAAAGCCACTTATTGCTTAAACTTTTTTAAATAACAATTTCCTAGATATAAAGACTGTATTTATATTGTATTTTATTTATAAAGACTGTATTTATATTGTATTTTATTTATAAAGACTGTATTTATATTGTATTTTATTTATAAAGACTGTATTTATATTGTATTTTATTTTTTCAAAGTTCCCAAGGATGTCTTCTGCCGATCCTCATTTTGAACTACTAACCAGAAGAAAGGTAGCCAATCAGCAAAATTCTACCACCCACCATCTAAGCTAAGAAATTGACTGTCATTCTTATAACTCACTCACTAGAACTTCGAGAAAGACGGGTGAAACACGTGATATACTAAGTTTCCTCTTTTCAAAACAATTTCTACTATTTTAAATTGATTTTATACTAATGCTTATTACTTAATTTCTTTTTGATCTTCACAGACTAGTTCAATTTTGATAAAATTGAAGTTAAGTGGTCTAAACCCTTGTGTAGTAGTTCGTTAAGGATTAAGATCCTCTAGCGGAGAAACTACCTAACTGAAGAAAATGGGGTTGAAAATTAGGTGTTAAATTAGCCCCCAGTGGCTCAGCGGTATGTCTGCGGACTTACAACGCTAGAATCTGGGTTTCGATACCCGTGGTGAATAACGCACAGATAGACCTTTGTGTAACTTTGTGCTTAATAATATACATAAACTGTTTAATTATTTATAGACTTGTTTCACAGTTTATGGTAAGAAAATCATAAATGCTACATTTGCAAAAAAATAAAAACGCCCATTGAAACAAAACGTTATTTGTTATAACTTCATACACATTTGATATGTAAGTGAGATTGAAAAACACGCAACTTAAAATACCTTTAAATACATATATGCAAATAAAGAAAAAGGAAGTAAATGTAGGGATGGCTAATGTCAATCTTTCAAAAACAATGCAAATAAAATAGGGGGATGGCATTTGGATCATCCTTACATAATAACACAGGCACACAGTGTAGTAGAATGTTAACAGACATAAAAAGGATAAATTAAACTCAATTGTGATTGAATAGTTATATATATATAGATATATGTTGCTATATGTTAATTCTTGCCTATATTATTATATAGGGATGATGTAAATGCCAGCCCTACTATCTTGTTTGCATTGTTTTTGAAGGATTGACTTTAGCCATCCCTACATTTGCTTTCTATTTTTAAAAGTTTTTTTTTTACCTGTTTGCTTGTTTTTTCTTCTTCTTTTTAACGCAGTGTTTCAATAGACATAGGAAGGTTTTATTTATAACCAAGTTGTAAATACAATGAGGTTCAAACTGTAATATTTATTGTTTATCTATTATTGGCTGATAATTCCGGTGTCCTTAAGCTTTTAAAAGAACACCCACTTTCTGTACAAAAGCAAAATTCAAGGGGTAATGATAACATCGTTTACATTAGTTAATACTACCTATAAAAACGAATACTCCGTTTGAAACTATGTCACCTCAGAGAAATTGGTTGACACCATTGTTTTGGTTTTTGAGTTATCATGTAATAAAAAAGCAGCAGAAGAAAGAAGAACAAGAAATTTAAACTTTTTGCTTTGATATTTACAGACATTACCAGAACTTGTGACTCAGTCATTACGTAGATATTGTTATAAAAGAAAACACTGTTTAGTATTGTAAAGTTCTGATGACCTATTGAGGAGATATTTAAAATACCATTTTGATGAACAATCTGAGCCATTCCTACATAGACAGAGCTACCACCTGCCTTATACATAAACTAATATTACCTATGATTGATCTACCACACTCTGTAACCCCTAATTTCTTACTTAACACATTCATTTATTATTTTCCTGGTTAATATTTATCTCTTGACATTTTATGAATTTTAGTACTTTACGTATTAAATAAACTAGCGATACCCGTGGTGGGCAGAACATAGATAGCCCATTGTGTAGCTTTGTGCTTAATTATAAACAAACAAAAAATAAACTAGCACTATAAGTTAACTTCAAAGGCAAAAATAAAACAACAACAAAAAAGCAGAAAAAGATCATACATTACTTCTAAACAGTTCTAACTGATTAAAAATTGTCATTGTATGCTTTTCAATAGAAGTATAATTGAAACAACAAAGACAATGAACCTACTTGAACATTGAAGCTCTCCTTCAATAAACTAACAATAGGAAGGTTGGATGAGGAATGTTGGAAGAAGAAGGTTAAAAGAGGAAGGTTGGAAGAAGAAGAAGGTTGAAAGAAGAAGGTTAGATGAGGAAAGTTGAAAGAAGAAGGTTAGATGAGGAAAGTTGAAAGATGAAAATTGAAAGAAGGCTGAAAGAGGAAGATTGAAAGAAGACAATTGGAAAAAAAGGTTGAAAGAGAAAGGTTGGGAGAAGAATGTTGAAAGAGGAAGGTTGGAAGAAGAAGGTTGAAAGAGGAAGATTGAAAGAGGAAGATTGAAAGAATAAGATTGGAAGAAGAAGGTTAAAAGAGAAAGGTTTGGAGAGGAAGGTTAGAAGAAGAAGACAATTGGAAAAAGAAGGTTGAAAGAGAAAGGTTGGAAGAAGAAGGTTGGATGAGGAAGATTGAAAGAAGAAGGTTGGATGAGGGAGGTTGAAAGATGAAGGTTGGAAGAAGAAGGTTGGAAGAAGAAGGAAGGTTGAAATAGGAAGGTTGGAAGAAGAAGACAGGTTGAAATAGGAAGATTGGAAGAAGAAGATTGGATGAGGAAGATTGAAATAGGAAGGTTGGAAGAAGAAGGTTGGATGAGGCAGGTTGACAGAGGAAGGTTGAAAGAAGGTTGGATGAGGAATGTTGGAAGAAGAAAGTTGGATGAGGAAGGTTGAAAAAAAAAGATTGGAAAAGGAAGGCTGAAAGAGATAGGTTGGATTTGTAGCTACCCATGAGCACTTGTGAAAGACTGTGAATTGTGACTTTCACATGGCAGCCAGAAGGGGTTGGAGTTCGTTGAGCCCACTTTGGATTCATACTGAACCTATTTCTGTTTTTCAGTAGGAACTGAACGAGAATGGTGAGCCATGGTGATGAGTTGGTTAGGATAGTTTGTGCTACAGAATATATGCATATGTGTATATACTGGAAAAATAGAGAACGAGAAGTAGGGGAATAAAGTAATAACTGGATGAAAAAATAAATAAATGAGAAAATAGAAAAGGAAGGAGGAGTTATAATCAAAGAAAAAACTATATCTAAATATTTTATAATGGCCCGCATGTTGTTCTGAGTTGATTTAGCTCAATTATATGCACTAATTTACCACATGATTAGATATAGATTTAATTACGCTGTTACTAACTGCTAGTTATATATATATTACCACATGATTAGATATAGATTTACTTACGCTGCTACTAACTACTAGTTATATACATATTACCACATGATTAGATATAGATTTACTTACGCTGTTACTAACTGCTAGTTATATATATATTACTACATGATTAGATATAGATTTAATTACGCTGTTACTAACCGCTAGTTATACATATTACCACATGATTAGATATAGATTTACTTACGCTGTTACTAACTGCTAGTTATATATATTACCACATGATTAGATATAGATTTACTTACGCTGCTACTAACTGCTAGTTATATATATATATTACCACATGATTAGATATAGATTTACTTACGCTGTTACTAACTCCTAGTTATATATATTACCACATGATTAGATATAGATTTACTTACGCTGTTACTAACTCCTAGTTATATATATTACCACATGAT
>NW_013670858.1:44456-49245 GCF_000517525.1 Limulus polyphemus | reverse complement strand
GTTAATAACTGCTAGTTATATATATTACCACATGATTAGATATAGATCTAATTACGCTGTTAATAACTGCTAGTTATATATATTACCACATGATTAGATATAGATCTAATTACGCTGTTAATAACTGCTAGTTATATATATTACCACATGATTAGATATAGATTTAATTACGCTGTTACTAACTGATAGTTATATATATTACCACATGATTAGATATAGATTTAATTACGCTGTTACTACCTGCTAGTTATATATATTACCACATGATTAGATATAGATTTAATTACGCTGTTACCAACTGCTAGTTGTATAAGGGCAATGTTCCATGAGGTTAGTTCAGGTACTTTCTAGAGTTACCAACTATTTATCAAACTAGTTACCAAAGTTTTATCTGCTCTATCCTGGTTTATACACTATCAATGAGTGCTATACAGCTAGATATGATTGAAAGACGCAGAATACTTGTTTAAGACTGGTCTTGTAATGTGCTTCAGCCACTCCCATAAAGGCACTATTACACCTTACAAACCTCAACAGCATTGCAAAACACCAACAGCATTCGCAATCAATATTCTTCCCCATGGGCCTTGCTGCATAAAAATCAGAGTTTCATCATCTCGCTACAATGTCCCCCAAAACACCAACCAAGCAGGGGTTACTTAAAATATCCCGCAGGAAACACTCGTGGATGAACAGGTGCTATACAGCCACCACTGAGTTAATTGGTCAAAATTAGATCTCTGGTGCCCCATGTGAAATAAACATCTGATACACTGCGATCTGTATAAATCATCCTCGCCAGAAAACATAGAGATTGGTAGAGGGTGAAGCACAAAAACAAGCCTGTCAGCACCTTTTAGAAAATCATGGTGAACAGTCACTTGTCACCAGAGCCATAGATTGTTCCTATATCACAGATAGCAAGAGAGCAACAACATTCTACGTAAGACTAGTGGAGCAGTCAATATTTTCACAAACAGCACAAAGATGGAGCTGGAAGTTATAAAAAAGTCTCTTCTGTATTGGTGAAAGAAACGAACTGTGAGTTGACAGTATCACCTACATAATATTTGCAATTGACTCGCAAGCTGGTAAGACCATCGCCAGGATGTATATGCCAATCTTTGTAGTGATAAAGTTAAAAGATGAAGCTGACAAGCTTGCAAAAGAAGCCCCTTATCAAATCTAGCACAACTTTACTGGCAAGATATCGACTTCCTCTGCACTAGTAAGATGAAAGTAACAACCATAGACTTACAGGAAGCAAGACTGCTGGAAAACAAAGTGTCTTATAGTATAGCAGGATCTGGGGAATCAATAGGACAGTATAAAATCAGAAGGCCACTAATAACATCAGGAAATAACTCTCTTCTACTTTCTTCGAGACAATTAATCTCTACGTGAGGGGTCAACACCTGTTGGCACAACTCTTGGGATTGTCGTCTAGTTCTCTCAACACAATTACAAGAGTAAAAAGGGCTGAACTTAAACATTAGTCATCCATAAAAGTAAGTTGAGTTTTAAGTACGAATAATATGTTGAAATGTGCTTAAACTAAGTCCTAATCAGCAAGAAGTGTAAGTTAAGTTTTAAGTACAAAATAAACATAAACAATTATGGCTAAATATTAAATTCTTAACTATTCGATTACTCATAACAATAAATTTTATCTTTCAGTTTGTTAAAACCTCAGGAATAATCGTTTCGATGCATACTTATCACACACTCTGCTCTTTTCACTGACTTCAAACAAACGAGCACTGTGTGTCAATGTAGTTTACTGTACAATAAAATATGAAATTACCTTCTAAGTAGGTGATTATAATTGTGTATCTTTAGAAAAATTATACATGTTACCTTTCTATGCAACATTCCAATCATTCCTGTCCATGAGCCATTTTGCAGAGGAACACCCCATTGCTTGTCCAGAGGTTTCAAAAGTGTATAGCTAAAAATAAAAAATGGAGTAATTATGAAAGGCTTAGAGTACTTTAACTAAAAGAGTTCGACTAAAAATTTTACAAATGTTCAGAATTGTACTATTGGCTTGTTTGTAGAACAAATTGCTCTTAGTTCTTATGTACAGTAGAACCTTGACAGTAAGAGTACCCTTCTGACTCCATCCAAATGGCCTCTATAGCAAGGCGCCCCTAATATAAAAAACGAGCAATGCAAAGCTGGATTCTATATTGGCCTTACTAAATTTCTTAATTTTAATGCACCCCATTTTGTTTGTTATATGCAGGACATGAGTGTTCGTGAGTTGCACGTTGCCATGACATGGAGCATTGCCAACAGGAGGTCCCAGGGACTAGCTGTGCTAGTTTTTTTTTTGTTGTTGTTTTCATTATTCGTCGCAAGTACTTCTGTTCAGAGTTTGAACTGCTAAACATTCCAAATTTATTTACTGTGTTTATTTCATTGTCAAAGACTGAAGTAGAAATCCCACTTAAAATAAAGAAACAAATAACTGCTTGTGACATTAGACTGTTTGCATGACATCGTAATACTCTGGAGAGCAACAAAGCACGTGCACAGAAATAAATCGACTTGACCTCTGCTTGTAGAACACGATGTGGAATTTATCAGCTTATGTATCCTACAGTGCTTACAACGAGAATTCCCCAGAGTAATAAAATTGCACTTTGAATCTGTGAAAACCTTTATTGCAGTATATGGTTCTGAGCCGATCCAATAAACATCATAAGTGTTCGAAAATTGGTCATCCTTATGGTATGTTTGGAATTTGGCGGTATAATATACAGGATTACAAAGATAACTACCCACTTTATTGAGTGCCCTTATAGAGAATGAGATTAAAGACACTGCTTTTAATCCAGAATATCGAGGTTCCCGTTATTGCAAGAAATATTTTGGTTCCAAATAATAGGAAAAAAGAAAGTGACTGAAAAGGTCTACCTTTAATGGCGCTGTTTTCCCCTTTAATCGAGATTTTATTGTATTTTGAAAAATAGCCAATAGAGATATTAGATAATATTAGCTACTTTGAAAATCTTAAAATATGTGTAAAGAGTTGAAGTTTGATATAGTATAGTTTATTTTGTCCTAAAAAAATGTAACTGTGTAGACAGTTACTAATAATGAAAATAGTACATTTTAGAATGTAGAAAACACGATGAAACTTAAAACATTTATAACTGAAGTGACAAAGTGAAGTAAGAAATTCAAGATAAATTTTGTTCCTTTGCAAATGCTAATATACAAAGGAGAAAGACAACAGAAGACAGCTTTATTCTGTCTGGAAATAGTGAAGAGTGTAAAAAGTCGTAATGATACTAAAGAACTTTACTTCGCATGTAAATAGTCCATTGTACAAAATATAGTGGTGACATGAAACATGTTTCGTTTTTTATGGAAATGTAGAAGTGTACAAAGGGTAATAATGGCGTAAAACACTTTTACTTCATCAGTAAAAAATTATAATAATGACATGAATGAGTTTTATTTTGGCCAGAAATAGTTCATTGTACAGAGGGTAGTGATTATGTAAGATTTTTTTAGTTCTTCTGGAAACAGTAAAGTGGTCAAAGCATAAAACAGTTCTTGTTCGTCTGAAATTATTATTTTTAAACACGGGTCGCTTTTTTCGTAGTGACTAACACATCTTTCCTCCAAGCAAGAAGACCCAGATTCAAAACTGGACTTCTGCCATCACATATAGTCCATTATAGAACTTCTCTGAAGTCTGCAGAAGATTAGCATCCAAAACGTGGGGAAAACTTCTAACGGTGTAAAATGAACACGCCACTACAATCAGGGTTCAACAACAAAAAAGCAATTTATTCAACAATAACAACACTTACCAAAACATAGTTATTAAACACGTGTCTGGCCAAGACTTGACACTAATGTTAATGAATAATGGAATCAGGAAAAAACAGAAAGAAAAGAAACCTAATTTCAAAAAAACACAACAAGCACAACATTCCAAAAATACTTTTCAATATTAATAACAATATCGAGTGATAAACAGCAATAATTCCCTAACTGTATCTTTTAATAACTATCTCGTGATTCTTTCTCTATAGTGACGTCATGAATGCTTCACAATTTAAGTACAGATACCTTACTAGAATAATACAATTTAAGTACAGATACCTTACTAGAATAATACAATTTAAGTACAGATACCTTACTAGAATAATACAATTTAAGTACAGATGCCTTACTAGAATAATACAATTTAAGTACAGATATCTTACTAGAATAATACAATTTAAGTACAGATATCTTACTAGAATAATACAATTTAAGTACAAATACCTTACTAGAATAATACAATTTAAGTACAGATGCCTTACTGGAATAATACAATTTAAGTACAGATACCTTACAAGAATAATACAATTTAAGTACAGATACCTTACTAGAATAATACAATTTAAGTACAGATACCTTACTAGAATAATACAATTTAAGTACAGATACCTTACTAGAATAATACAATTTAAGTACAGATACCTTACTAGAATAATACAATTTAAGTACAGATACCTTACAAGAATAATACAATTTAAGTACAGATACCTTACTAGAATAATACAATTTAAGTACAGATACCTTACAAGAATAATACAATTTAAGTACAGATACCTTACTAGAATAATACAATTTAAGTACAGATACCTTACAGAATAATACAATTTAAGTACAGAAGTACATAAATGTTTCTTAGTGCATAGGCGTCCTGGAGTATTAGGTCGTCAAGAAATTAATGCCGCTTTTTTATATGAAATTCCCGAACAACTTATATATCAAAACAAAACAT
>NW_013670858.1:36392-43543 GCF_000517525.1 Limulus polyphemus | reverse complement strand
GTAATCTGATAGTGCCATATCTGGAGAATAATTTGGGTGGGGGAGAACTTCCCAATCCAACTCCATATTATTGTGTTGCGCCAAACGTGCCACATGTGGTCGGGCATTGTCGTGGAGAATAACACCTTTCCGATTGACGAGTGAAGGGCGTTTCTGATGATAGACTTGATTTAAACGTTCCAGTTGCTGACTATAGATCTCTGAATTGACAGTTCGCTGTGGATTGGGGAGTTCGAAATGAATTACTCCTTTGGATGTCCCACCAAATGCAAAGCATCACTCTCTGCGGATGGAGTCCAGATTTAGGGGTCGGAAGTGGTTTTTGTCTAGGACTGAGCTACTGTTTTTGGAGTTAAATATTCACATATAAAATCCATTTTTCATCACTGGTGACAATTCTGTCCAAAAATGGTTCATGCGCATTATGCGCCAGAATAGACGAAGCAGCGTTCACACGTTGGAAACGATGGTCATCGGAGAGTTCATGAAGCACCCAAGCACTTTCTTTATAGAGTTGTCCCATATTCCTTAGATATTTACCTATTGTTTCATGAGATACATGCTATTTCAGGGTTATTTCACGAGTGTGTTGTCTTGATTTAGACTCAACAAGCATCTTCAGAGCATCAATATCAATTCCAACATGTCGGCCCATGCCATCACAGAGGCAAAATAAATAGCAATAAGGATCCACTCTAAACCTTTCTACATCACCCTACATAATTCACATAAAATATATCGTTACTGCTCTGTTTTGTTCTGTAGTTGCTTTTTATGTACCTACTACATTTGATACAGCTACTTATTTTTTATCCTCCTTATCCTGGGTGTGTAAATCGATTTATATGTTCACTTATTTTGATTAAATATTTTATAATATCTGTTGTTTGTATGCCGCTTTTGTGTTCACTGTGCTAAGAAGAAGAACGTTTCATCCCCTGGTGTCGTGTACGTAATATATTATTTTCTACTATCGTAAATTAAAGCTGTTATATCACCATTCTTATTCCGTATATTCTATGTGCTTTAATCACGATAAGTTAGAAATAGTCGACTATAGTGTATATTCTTTCAATCTACACGCAATACTACATACATTAATCAATAGAAATATTAAAATATCCAAAATAAACAATAAAAGTTCAGGTAACTTAACATCACATCTTTTATTGTTAGAAATACATACACAAATGAATTACGACTTTTTCCCTGTATAAGGGTATAGATAGAAAATAGGCCCCAAAATTTATTATACACATCTCTTTCTTCCCACCCACTCCCCTCACACATGGTGCCAACGAAAAGGGAATTAGAAAACTAAGATCCACTGTGCCGTGGATCCACAGTCAATGAATTCAGTGATCAAAGCTTTAATCATGTTAATTGTCCTTTGCGTGTTTTTTCCACACACAGAGAGATAAGAAAAACTATTTTCTGAAATCCTGCTTGGCTTTTTTTATGCTTCTTTTGATTGTTGACGTCAAATCGTCTGATGACGGATGACATGGTTCAATTTTGTGTTCTGTTAATTTTAACCTGATCGATTCATAGATTCATCACTCATTAACTGCAAATAACTAAACGATAGTACATGGGCTTCGATATTCTATTGTTTAAGAATCCCCTGGAAAGTATATAACGGACTTACTTGAAACTCAATGATGATGCTAAATAACGAAGAAGGTCAGCCATGGGTCCTTGGAGGCTGGACTTGTCCGTTCCTTTAACTATAATCATTGGATCCCACTAGAAAGTGCGGGTGAATGATTAGTTGATAATCAGTAAAAATAATTTAACTTGTTTACCTACCAGTTTATTTATGTTTTGGATAATTATGACTTATTTTAATGCTACTAGTATGCCAATAATTATAATTAATGACTGCTTATCACGAAATAATTGCATTGAGGTCAGGCTTTTTTTAAGAATGGTAAATGGTTTTAGTATCTATCTTTATTATGGAACATTCGATGTCGTAATTATATATATATATCGGAAATGTGAAATCTATTATAGTTATATTAATAACGAAGATGTAGTTCATTACTAGTTGCAAGAGCGTGGATTGTATGTTTGTTTCTTTAACCAAATACATTATCATTGTAACGAATCAATTAATTATTTAAAAAGTCCTTTAAATAATCTAAAATTAATCACATTCACATAGAGACATGAATATGTTATACGAAGAAATATATTCAAACTTCCGCTTCTTGTAAGAAATTGTATATCAATTGAAATTACCTACCTACCTGGTTTTGTTTTATAAATGATAAACCAACATATCTTAATAACAAGCCCCCCAGTAGCACAGTGGTATGTCTGCGGACTTACAACGCTAGAATCCGGGTTTCGATACCCGTGGTGGCCAGAGCACAGATAGCCCATTGTGTAGCTTTGTGCTTAACTTCAAACAACAACTTAATAACAATATCATTCGAAGTAATTATGTAACCATGTTAATATTGGCAGTTAATGTCACTGAATAATAATGTTTGTCTTGCTAGAAACTGTGTAACCATGTTAATATTGGCAGTTAATATCACTGAATAATAATGTTTGTCTTGCTAAAAACTGTGTAACCATGTTAATATTGGCAGTTAATATCACTGAATAATAATGTTTATCTTGCTAAAAACTGTGTAACCATGTTAATATTAGAAGTTTAATATCACTGAATAATAATGTTTGTCTTGCTAAAAACTGTGTAACCATGTTAATATTGGCAGTTAATATCACTGAATAACAATGTTTGTCTTGCTAAAAACTTTCACTTTCTTGCTAATAAAAGCTTTGAGTTACGTCTTTGGATATTATAACAAATCTTTCTTGCTAATAAAAGCTTTGAGTTACGTCTTTGGATATTATAACAAATCTTTCTTGCTAAAAAAAGCTTTGAGTTACGTCTTTGGATATTATAACAAATCTTTCTTGCTAAACACCGTCAGTTACGACTTTGGGTATTATAACAATACTATTTTTACTAAAAAATACTTTGAGTTATGACTTTTACTATTATATCCATATTACAATAAATATATTTCTTCTATTTTATCTTATACTGCTTGTTTTTGTTTTGTTTGCTGAAATGTTTATAGTTTGCTATGAGTAACTGATGTCTATTTTGTTTTTCATAGATATTTCATAGTTTTTCAAATATTTGTGCAAAGCTACACATGGGTTATTTGCGTTACTCATCCCTACTTTTGAAGCACTAAACAAGAGGGAAGGCAATTAGTCAACATCACCCACCGCCAACTCTAGGAACACTTGAATAATGAAATTAGATTTTCACTCTCTTAACGCACTCACGGCTCCAATGTGCGAAATGTGGTTTTACGGCAACGAGACGCGAACCATAGACCCTCGGATTTACAGTCCGGCCTGCTAACCACTAAACCTCGCCAGACCCGTCGAGAATATTATGTATTTCTCCAGAATTATCAGTTAGTAAGCATATATTATAATAAGATAGTTTTAGTTTGTAATGATGTCCCCAATTTTGGGGACACTGCTAAGCTGGACAATGAGATATACATTAAACACCACAATGATCATTTTTCTAGAATTGCTGCCGCTGCTTGCTATTCTATTGATTTCTCTTCCAAAATTATGTCTAGAAATGCGTAATACGCTTTTTCAATCTGTATGACTCAGTCCTTCATCATATTAAATTACTCCAAATGAATTGCCACGAGTAAAAAGGCACGGCGACAAATCCATAAAGGATAAAGGAGGTTACTGAAGGCTTGAAAGGAAACAACTGATTTTACAAATGAACGAAACATAAGAACAAAAGGTTTTAACTACAAAGTTATGTTAGTTAGTATATTATACAAGAGATCCCACACATATTTTTTTTTTTTTTTTACAATTATTGAAATAGAAAACACAATATGAACATCCACGTTTTTCACCGTTACCAGGTTGGTGTATGTGAAATTCCACTTTTGTGAATAGTTACAAGGGAAACCGTTAGGGTTCTCACACCTTTGAAATATGTTTGTTCTTTTACAGCGTTACTAGTGAATGAGGTTTAGAAAACGCAATGATGATATTCTACAGTTGTATACATAATGCATGCTTGAAATTGAACGTCAAATAAACCAATAGTTTGTGTATTGATTAGTCAATAAAAAAAAACAGTATTGTTTTCTGAAATCAAAAATTACTTAGAAACTTTCTTAAATATAAGTAAAAGTTACGTAAATAGTAGTTTGGTTTTACACAACTTTTACTGTTAATGGAGTTACTAAGTGCCTTAATACGTTAGAACTAAGTTTCCTCCTTGTTTTGTATTCACGCACGCACACACACCCACATTTTTTTATGTGACTGAACAAGAAGGGTATAATGTTACATTCAGTAATACCGAAGAAACTGTGATACAGTTTATTAGTGTTGCTAAAGATGTTTTCTGATAGACTTCGAAGTTATGATAACCAACGGTTCCATGCACTGACTGTTTCGTGGAATATGTATCTTTTATTTAGTTACTTTGAAGCTATTATAAATTTCATATAATCTTGTTGATAGTATCTGATAAATGTAATAAAGTAACTGGAAATAGAATTTTCAACCTGATCAGTTCCTTATATGCCCGCGAGCTAAACAGTAACCTGATCAGTTTCTTATATGCCCGCGAGCTAAACAGTAACCTGATCAGTTTCTTATATGTCCGCGAGCTAAACAGTAATGCCGGCTAAGAGCCCCAACTATCACAAGGGCTTTATGAGGTTCTCTGAACGAATAGCGAAATTGACTGTCGTTTTTACAACTCGTTCATGGTTGAAAGCGCGGACCTTGTTCAACAGCATTATGTCTCGAACCCTTCGATCTGTCAGCAATACCGTTAAAAAATTTAAGCAATAGTTCACTAAGCTCTTCCAAATAATCTTGAAACGTAAAGATTTATTATAATTTGATTTTTTAAAAATTAAAAAATTGCGATACCCTTAGAATGAGTTAATCTTCAAATTGAAAAGCGCACTCATAACTGATTTGTATATTTCCTCTTAGCTTTGCTTTCAATAGCTTAGGTTGAATTGTTAAACTCTACGTGTAGTGTAATTGACCAGATTAATCTAAAAATAGCTGGTCCTACGATGACTCAGAAGTAAGTCTGCGGGCTTAAAACACTAAGAATCAGGTTTATATCCGCGGTGGGCGGAGCACAGTAAGCCTAAGATATAGCTTTGTGCTTAACAAAAATATGTAAACCTCTGGAAATAATTAAAATACTTTTTTTAAATAATACTCGTTGTACGATAGGTTTCTTTCTGTTGTATTTATAGTTGATTCTACATTTAACACATGGTCAATAAAATCATTCAATTGACTTTGTTATAGTTTTCATTCTCAAAGGTTAAGTCACACGTGTTACCGCTCGTGGATAAAGTTAGGTCAATGTCACTACCTGGTTGCACAATTAATGTCCAAAGATCATAGCCCCACCAATGTGGATTGAGAATGACCTGTGAAGTGGTATTCTAGTCACTCTAGGTAAATGCAAGGAACATTGCAACATGCGATCTTGTATAAAGTTAGGTCAATGTCATTACCTGGTTGCACAATTAATATACAAAGATCATAGCCCCACCAATGTGGATTGAGAATGACCTGTGAAGTAGTATTCTAATCACTCTAGGTAAATACAAGGAACATTGCAACATGCGATCTTGTATAAAGTTAGGTCAATGTCATACCTGGTTGCACAATTAATATCCAAAGATCATAGCCCCACCAATGTGGATTGAGAATGACCTGTCAAGTGGTATTCTAGTCACTCTAGGTAAATGCAAGGTTTTCTTTTAGACAGAAAACTTTCATTTAATTAATCTGATATGGAGTTTCATTGGAAATTTACCTGTTTGACTCTGTGAAAAAGCGACAAACGTAAGTAAACATACATAAGGATTGTGTTCTTAGTGTATTCCACTTTGTATGCAGTTCAGTTATTCCGATACGGTAGTACCTTATCTTCTCGAACCTTCTGTTCAGCGGATTTATCCAATATAGTTCCCGAGTTAATTCAGTTCTCCTAAATATACCACTGTTATAACATTATACAAATTTTTATGGCGTGTACGCCTTTCACAAACTGGTGAAGAATTATTACAGTTATACTTGCCGTAAGATATTAGTATTAGGCCTATTACGTTTTTAAACGATACATAATTCATCTAGTCCTTTAGTGATTTTTCAGAATTAGAAGAGTGTATAATGATAGTTAGGCCTGACTAGATGGGAGGTAGCAGTCCCTTGGCCCGGGGTCTGTTGAGGGGCCCCGCAGTGGGATATTTCAAAACTCACTAGAATTAGTCATCGAATTCACTAGAAATGCGTACTACTTAAAATGACTACTGCTTTTTCATGGATCCATGAAGAAATTTGTCACCTAAATTCTTTTATGAAAAATAAAATGAAAGGGGGGTGATGATATTACTGACCCCAGGGGCCTGGGCTGGCTCTCGAGGCCCTGATGATAGTATTTCAACACACTGTTTGTAATATCCAATGCCGATGATGCGTTTCGTTCAATCTAGAGCTGTTCTTGTTTGTTATATCTCAGCCGTCTTGAAGAGCTCTGGATTTGTCGAAACGCGTCGTTGGCGTTGAAATACTATTATTATAATATATTCTTCTAATTTTTAAATCCCTAAGAGACTAGATGAAGAATGTAGTGTTTAAAAATGTAATAGACCTGATACTAACGTATCAGTCTCCCAGTCTCAGGGTCAATGGTTCAAATCCCCGTCACACTAAACATGTTCAGCCGTTCCTAACTGTTTTCTACAAATTCTCAGTACACTTTTCTCCTCTGATCGTTTATCCTAACTGTTTTCTACAAATTCTGAGTACACTTTTCTCCTCTAATCGTTCACCCTAACTGTTTTCTACAAATTCTGAGTACACTTTTCTCCTGTAATCGTTCACCCTAACTGTTTTCTACAAATTCTGAGTACACTTTTCCTCCTGTAATCGTTCACCCTAACTGTTTTCTACAAATTCTGAGTACACTTTTCTCCTCTAATCGTTCATCCTAACTGTTTTCTATAAATTCTGAGTACACTTTTCTCCTCTAATCGTTCATCCTAACTGTTTTCTACAAATTCTGAGTAGTTTCCACGATAAGTTATTTCGTCTGTTTT
>NW_013670858.1:33844-35581 GCF_000517525.1 Limulus polyphemus | reverse complement strand
AAGTAAGCCACAGAACCGTGGCTGTTTCAACTGTGACTTAAAAAGGCACATTGTCGGGAGCTGTAGAAAAAAGCCTTTAATTAGACAAGTTTTAAGTCAGATTAGAAGAAGTAAACCACGTGACAGAAGGTGTTTCATTTATAACATAAAAAGAAATATGCCCAGGAACTGCAGGAAACAAAGACTCTAAGAAATATGCCCAGGAACTGCAGGAAACAAAGACTCTAAGAAATATGCTCAGGAACTGCAGGAAACAAAGACTCTAAGAAATATGCTCAGGAACTGCAGGAAACAAAGACTCTAAGAAATATGCCCAGGAACTGCAGGAAACAAAGACTCTAAGAAATATGCTCCCAAAGGATGATAGAGAAAGGAAACTGCTGTAAGTGTAGAAACATGGACAATACAACCAATACAACACAACAGACCAAGGAGGCGATATCCATCTGTCCCAATATAGATAAGGAGTTCATTATTTAAAGAAATCGGTTTGGAATCGATGTCTTTATTAGTAGGAAGCCTTATAACACGTTAATTGACACTGGTTACTTGGTAATTAAAGGTGAGAGATTAACCAAAAATATTGATTAATTAATATAGACAGTGATTGCTCAAAAAGTTCTAGCAAGAGGAAATTTGAAAGTTGTCCTTAGTGTGTGAAGCTTCTTTACATAACGTGATGTGTGGATAACTGACATAAGGGAAGAGTGCATTCTGAAAGTTGGCTTCCTGCAGAAATAAATATGTGACTCGCTTTAAGTAGTTTCAGAGTCTGTTACCAGGAAATCCACTTAAATTGAGTGATCATCACACTACCAGAGGGAGGACTCCCAGTGACAGTAAGGATGAAACACAAAGTAATGAGGACTCTCAGTGACAGTAAGGATGAAACACAAGGTAATGAGGATTCCCAGTGACAGCAAGGATACACAAGGTAATGAGTACTTCCAATATAAAGTGCAATAAAGCAGAATCAATTAAGTCAAGTGGTCAGAGAAAACTTTGCCATAAGCAGGTTGACCTATTATAGAGCCCGAGATTCTTCTTGAAAAAACTTCCAAAGTCACACCAGGGATGGAACCACTTGACTATCTACCTGAAAATAACTGGTGAGAACAAAGCAAGTGTTGATCAAAGAGAATATACCATCCCATTTTTGTGCCATAAGCTATGGAAAATGAAACAATATATTGAATTAATGGTCGTAATGTCTATGAATATTAATTTTAATTGCCAAGAATTTCTTTAATGTTCAATATGGAAATTTAAGATTAGTATACAATTATTATTATTGTGTGTGTGTGTTTGATAGGATCATTCAATGACATCACAATCCAGAGAGAGGGCAGTGTTGTATGTTATGGTTATAATTATCAATGTTTGACGTATGTAAAGAAAATTTTTAACGTCACGCGATGAGCATATAGTTCAGTGACTGTACATTTCTTGAGAGTGTAATAAATGATTTGAAAAATCTTTACATGTTATTGTCAAAACAAAACGCTGTAAAAAAGTGCCATTTAATCATCAAACCTTAACGTTGAATTATATCATTACCTCATTAAATATCTATATTATTATCTCATTAAATATCTATATTATTACATCGCTAAATATTTATATCATTACCTCATTAAATATCTATATTATTATCTCATTAAATATCTATATTATTACATCGCTAAATATTTATATCATTACCTCATTAAATATCTATATTATTATCTCATTAAATAT
>NW_013670858.1:26016-33029 GCF_000517525.1 Limulus polyphemus | reverse complement strand
TAGGGTTGTGTGGTGTGTGTGTCAGTTCGTATAGGGCAGTCCTGTTTGTGTGGATTAGGGAAGCAGTAGTGTTGTGTGGTGTGCGTGAGTCAGTTTTACTGAGATAACTATAAAGATCGTACATTATTAACTTATTTTTTCTCACCAGTAACAAAACTTTATTCAGTTGTGTGTGTGTGTTTGTTGGGGATGGGTTTGGATTTAATTTTATCGGAAAATACATCATTTATTTTGTCAGTATATTCTGTGTTCATAATTACATAGAACTGTCTTTATCAGCTTTTAGAATTTTGAATTTCGAGTCATTCTTTAGACTATAAATGCATTTGATCTCGTTTGTTAGGTTCCTCTTTAATTTACGGTTTTCGTTAACTAAATTGTCCTGTTGGAGAATTCTTTAAAAAAGTTCTATAAAATACAGTTTTGGGGGGAACTTCAGTAACTCACATTTTGTAATAAAGTCTGATGGTTAAATTCCGGGATTTCTTCATGTACCTGTAGGTTGTTTGAGTTAGAAGTGTTTTTTGTTCTTTTGGCTATTCTTCGAATAGATGGTTTAAACCTGGGCAATCCTATTTCACCTATTCTCGATAACGTACTTATGACACAGGTCGAAACACAAATCATGGAATTCCGCTTATGAAACCAAACGAAATATATGTACACTAAAAAACCGTTTTTCCTAAAGTTTTTCTCAATTGCACAATTATATTTTAACTTCGTCATTTTGTAATACATGACACCTTATTGCACCTAATATATACAGACCTAGTAACAAAGGACCCAAAAGATTAATAATATTCTAGTAAATACATTTATTTATCAACTCTAGAATGGAATTTTATCATCTTTATCCACTTGAACTTACTTTTATAGGTGAGTTTTCAAAATTTTTTACAGGTGATCAACTCCACACTAGGAAAAACCCTGTAAAAAACCTTATAAACACGGCTGCAACATTCACACCAACAAACTCCCATGAGTTATAATTGAAAAAACGCACACGACCATTAAAACTTTAAACTCAACTCACGGCCAAAATTAATACTAATAAACCAAACAACACAAAGTTACACTGTAGTTTACCATTTATCCCTGAAATCAGTTCAAAAATAATTGACAGTTGGACAAAATTTGCTATTAAACATAAAATTCCTATTGACTTTAGGTTCACTCAGACACTCGGCTCTAAATTGTTATTAAAATTGTTATTAATAAAATTGTTATTAAATATTTATTTAGAAGCACACAAAACCAACTTCGTTTATAATATAGCATGTAATAATTGTCTAGAATTCTACATCGCTGAAACCGGAAGAAAGTTGGAAACCAGATTCATTGAGCATAATAAAAACAAACAAAAGACTCATCTTTACAACCAATGTATCTCAAAAAATCCTAACATATCTACCAAATGTGCTTCTGAAAGTTCCTGAAAGTGTTCTGTTTCAAGAGTAAATAAAATTAAACTTAAGCGTAACAAATAGCTTTATTTCTTGTTTTTGAAGTTCATATGTCATACTGTGTTGTAGCCTATAGAGTACATAATTTTTCTCGTGATTCATGGCATACGAACATTTTACTGACGTCACGACAGTGCAAACTGAAACGTTAAGTGTCCCTTATGTGACGTCATTTTAATGTCTACTGGCAGACAACACACTGCTGTATAGCGGTGTATGTGGTTAAACAGGTGACTTCTACATGCGGCCTTCAGTCCCCTTTTGGAGAAATAAAAAATACTGTAATATTAAATACAGAACTAAAAACCAGCATAAAATAAATACGCCATCTTTGTTAAACAAAACAGTTCCGTTCTAAAGCAACACCCGGAGTACCAAGATATCAAGCCGTTAAACTTCGGGTCATGTGCCTTTTTTGTTTCATACTCTGTATGAACTATTCCTGTCTCTATTAAATTACTTGCACCTGTCGACGACAACACCTTCTTTAAACGTTTTACCTTTGTTACTATGTCAAACTTGTAATAAAGTTTTCTTCGTTACCCACACAAGCAATCCCCGAACTTTATTTGATAGTGTTGTTTTCCGTAACCATGACAACAGTTTCTTGCACTCGGGAAGTAATTAGATGAAAACCTGATTTATTGCTGAAGAAATGCATAACATGGCCAATAAAGTTTGTAATGAGGATTAATAAAACACCGCTATACCGTTGTCACGCCAAAGTCTCTGTCATATGACAGCCTCGCCATAAATTAATGTACAAATAAATATAGATAAAGTCTGAAATTTACTAATTCATGTAACATCTGCGTATTTTGCACATGTAAATCTCCGTATAAAAACACATCATAATGATGTAAACCATAAAACTATTTAATTACAATCTTGATAAAAGAGTAAGCACAAAGGATCATATATAAAGCGCTCGAGTTTTGGGTCTTATTTTAAGTTTATTACTATTTAATTACATATATTAAGCGAACTAAATAAATGCTGAATTCATTACAAATTACATTAGTACATCGTTTTTTATATCAAATTTATTTCAATGGAATTAATTTCCACCTGGTGGCTGACTATATAACATCTAATTGATATTAGAGATAGGAAAGAAACATGAAACAGAACGTTTTTCCAAAAACAATTATAGAAAATGTATATCTTACATTAAAAGACAAACGAACTTATATAATACATTTGGATAATGTTCTATGGACTCGTGTAAGTAATGTATGTGGCAGGAGAATTTGTTTTCAACTGTGTTATTTATCAGTCCTACCAATTGCTTTTATCGTATTTATTACAAATGTAACTTGTTTTCTTTTACCTTACCGAACATTTTGTTTATGAAGATTACATATCTTATTGTTCATGAACTCAGTTTTGTAATGATACACAGTACATTCGTTCATGAACTGAGTTTTGTAATGATACACAGTACATTCGTTCATGATCTGAGTTTTGTAATGATAAACAGTACATTCGCTCATGAACTGAGTTTTGTAATGATACACAGTACATTCGTTCATGAACTCAGTTTTGTAATGATACACAGTACATTCGTTCATGAACTCAGTTTTGTAATGATACACAGTACATTCGTTCATGAACTGAGTTTTGTAATGATACACAGTACATTCGTTCAATTATGAAAGCGTGTATATCTTACTCTACTACAGCGCCCCTTTACGGGACAAACTAAAATTAGAATTTGCTGAAGTCTGCCACTTCATGTTGGAAGGGTAACGAATGAAACTTTTGTTTTTTCAAATCGTATAAGTTAAAACCCTTTCAACCTTGTCTCTAGCTTTCTCTTCAGAAAGTTATTTTAATACATACAACGTTTTTGCTGTTACAGCACTATTCAATTTGTTAACATTAAAAGTGACAGACTTATTAACAATGCCCCTAAAGAAGAAAGGTCCACCTTTCGAAAGCGCTCGGGTTATAGGATTTTTATTCATTTCTATCAAGACTTCTTGAACCCACGTGTTTTACTAACATCATGTATTATTAACAATGCATAGTATGAGTTGACCCCCGAAAGACAACTTTCTAAACATAACCTACATCATTCTTCTATCTAACTTACAACTGTATAGTATGAGTTGACCCCCGAAAGACAACTTTCTAAACATAACCTACATCATTCTTCTATCTAACTTACAACTGTATAGTATGAGTTGACCCCCGAAAGACAACTTTCTAAACATAACCTACATCATTCTTCTTATCTAACTTACAACTGTATAGTATGAGTTGACCCCCGAAAGACAATTCTCTGTACATTACTCTATGGTACTTTTTTTTTTTCACTTATTTACAACAGTATAGTATTAAGTTAACGCCAGAAAGGCAACTCTCTGTTCATTACTCTATGAATCCCTTTTTTACACACTATCACTACTTCCCAAACTAATCACCTACATCGTATGACAATTTCTCAAACCAAGTTCATAGTCCAACATGTCAACATTCAAGGTGCTCCTGCTTCCAGGAAACATAAAATTGAAGGCATTGTCAAAGACATAAACCCAGATATGTTGGTCATAACTGAAACAATGTTATACACAAGTAATAGACTTAGAGTACCAGGGTATTCATGTATTAGAAGGGATGAACTTAATAAGGAAGATGTAAATAGGAGAATAGTCCTACTATATAAACAAATGAATGTATATCAATATACATATGTCTAGAAGAAAATAAAATATACAATGGTAGCAGGCACATACTGCCCTCTGAGCAAACCTATTGACTCAGAATTGCCTACTAATATTTATTAACATAATGCAAACTGTATACTAGTGGGAGATCTAAATAGTAAGCACCATTTCTTTCGGTGAGCCAAAATGGAAGATGTTTATTACGCTTCCTAAACGATTCAGATACATCATTCGGATATTACTCCAGCGATATATTAGACTTTTGTCTAAGCTCAAACATTATGAGCCAAAAATGTATCTCCTTCAATGTAGGATATGACATAGATAGCGATCACCCGCTGATTTGGTGTGCCTTCAATTTCAACCCCAATATAATTCAACAGATTAAAATAGAAAAATTTAATCTACAAAAAAAAAAAAAAAAGACTGATTGGGATGAATACAAAGTAACTTTGGACAGATTCTTAGATTTGTATACTGCAAACAGTGCCGTAAATACATCTCAAATAGACGCGTATTGTCAAACAAATACTGAATACCCACACATAGCAGCACATAAACCTAATCAATCCACAATAATAGAAAAATAATACATGGCTCCCACACACACACAGTTAATTAATATGATTAAAGACGAAGAAAATTACGCAGATAGTACATTGAAAACAAAGATCCGACAATAAAAATCAGAATCAACACTCCCTGAAACAAAATATGAACAGAGGTAAAACAACTAAAACAAGAACGATCGGACCACTACTGCTCTAAAATAGTTATAACAACGGATGCCAAACAATTATGGTCACAACTAAAACGGTTCACCGACAGCAGAAAAACAACTCGAACATACCCTGCACTTGTAATAAACAACGGATTAGCACACACAAACAAGGATAAAACGGAAGCATTTAAACAACACCTACAAAACACGTTTAAAACGGAAGCATTTAAACAACACCTACAAAACACGTTTAAAACACACACACACACAAGTAGTTATCCCTGTACTTCAGACCCAAGCACTGATTGTGGAAAGAGATAGGGGTAATATAATCAAAGACGATGACATCATAGTTCCATAATTTGTTACCAAAGGGCGCGTTGTTATAGTTTCCATGACAGGCGCCCATGACATCATAATTCCATTGAACCAGCATAACATGTCTTAAGATTACTATATTTAATCAGTTTAAATCACTAGTTCATTAGTTAACTAAATCATCCTAAAATGGGTACTTAGCACTAAGTCATAAGATAATTAAATTATTTATAATTAAATCGGCCTAAAAAGGACGCTTAACCCTAATTCATTACTTAATTAAATTTCCTTATTATTTATATGTAAATCATCCTAAAAATGACGATATTATGAGTTAATTAAAATTTACACTTTAACTAGTTTGACTTTATGTTTGACAAAGTATTTTATTTTACACATGATACTATATAGTTTTATCTTACACTAGTTTTACAAGGGCGGACACTCCACTTCCACAAATGATCAATGTCTAGAATTAATTATCATTCTTTAACGATTGTCCGTAGGATTTTAACAAATGTGTTGTTACCCACTATTTAAATGAAATTACAACTTATATTTTGCTACATAATAAATGTTATCAATACTATAGATTGTGGGTATTTAACTTTTATATACGACATTTCCAGCCGGAAACGTATCAAAGTATCAGATAAAATAGTATATCAGTTATTATCGTCATATCATTTATTAATGTATTTAACTTTAGATATGATATTTCCAGCCGACCCACGAACTCGGGTACTGGACATTAGGTCCTCCATCAACGATGAACTTAGATGGACTTATATGTTCGGATGTAACTTAAGAAAGTCAATCAACGATAAACTTAGATGGACTTATATGTTCGGATGTAACTTAAAAATGTCGTCGAATATTTAGTCTACATTGAATATATGTTTTTTTGTAGGTCTGTACAATGGGGAAACTCCGATTATCTCGGTGTTTGTATGTTCCTTTTATCTAGCCTGAGATCTCGGGGATGCCGTCAAACATCAATCCCTAACTTTTTCCTGTCAAAAGAATGGTTTTCATCAATGATCACAAGACTACTTTAAAAGTGTATAACATTCTGTTATGACTTTAACTTATTCCTGTTACTACAGCGAACTTTACTAAATGTTCGTAAAGCTTATAACAACAGAAGTATAACAATGATTATACACTAACGTTAATCTAATCTTGGTAATCCATTCATATTTGAGTTTGTGTTATTTGTAAATTTATCCCTCAGATCAAAAATGTCCAAATTATAAGATGTGCGATAGTGATATTTCTTTACGTGTCTAAACTATTACACCTTCAAGGAGTTAGGCCATGCACATATCTTTGTGTTATATTTAAACAACAAATATGTAACTTCTACATCAAAAACAGAAAGTATTAACCTAGAAGTTGAAAATAATTACCTAATGTACTGTAAAATATTGAGAATTTCGTGAATTTACATTTAATTTTCTTTATTGTTTTGTAAAGTGCAAGAATATATAAATTTGTTTTACTGACTGTTCAGTTCAGTGACATACAAAATCCGTTTTTCGTTGTCCGAGTTAATGTATAGTGAACGTACAGTTTGTTTTGGTTGCAAAGTTTATTGTATAATGACAGAAAAACCAAGTGTTTGAGTACGTGTGATTCTTTACTTTACATATATGGAGCCCCGGCATGGCCAGGTGGTTAAGGCACTCGACTCGCAATCTGAGGGTCGCGGGTTCGAATCCGTGTCACACCAAACATGCTCGCCCTTTCAGCCGTGGGGGCGTTATAATGTGACGGTCAATCCCACTATTCGTTGGTAAAAGAGTAGCCCAAGATGGTGGTGATGACTAGCTGCCTTCCCTC
>NW_013670858.1:17746-25803 GCF_000517525.1 Limulus polyphemus | reverse complement strand
CTGCTAAATTAGGGACGGTTAGCACAGATAGCCCTCGTGCAGCTTTGAGCGAAATTCAAAAACAAACAAACAAACTTACATATATTGAAGATAACGCGTCAGATTTAAGCTGTAGGGGGTAGTACGTCAAGGTTAGCACAACGGGGGTCAGTCAATTTAATTTACAAGTGCATGATATGTTTTGTATAGTTTCTAAAATAAAGAAACTTTGATAACTTGCCCCTTATGTTTCATTTATGGTGACTAATAACATGCTAAAACAAGTATATACGGTAGGTATTATTACATTGAGGTATATGTCAGTATTTTATGAACTAAGTTTTCGTAAATTTGTTCACAAATAATTTAGTATGCTTATTGAATATGTGATTATACATACGTATATATTAATAATATTACATCGAGTTATGGTGAAACGTCAAATATACATTACATCGGGTTATGGTGAAACGTCAAATATACATTACATCGGGTTATGGTGAAACGTCAAATATGCATTACATCTGGTTATAGTGAAACATCAAATATACATTACATCGGGTTATGGTGAAACGTCAAATATACATTACATCTGGTTATGGTGAAACGTCAAATATACATTACATCGGGTTATGGTGAAACATCAAATATACATTACATCGGGTTATGGTGAAACGTCAAATATACATTACATCGGGTTATAGTGAAACTTCAAATATGCATTACATCTGGTTATGCTGAAACATCAAATATAAATGAAGTTTGCATTAGTTTTTTTATTCCTGTAAACTCCCAGTGGAGCATAGGGCCGCAACAACACTTCGCCAACGGAAGGTGTTGTTTGCATTAGTTGTTAGCAGCTAATATTCACGCTGTTTACTTTACCATATGAAGCTAATATTCACGCTGTTTACTTTACCATAAAAAACTAATCTTAACATTTATTTATAAATTAAGAAGTTTTAGTAAATAATATCCCAGTGTATTTTAAAGTTTTGTTATCAACTGTTACAATATGTGTGATACTTAAGTCTGGATTTTACTTATATAAACTAAATATAGTATATTAGTCTATGATGAGAAGTGAGTTTCACATAAGAAAATCACAGAACTCTGATTTGTAACTGATGATATTTATACATTTTATCATATATCTAAATGAAAGGTAATTCATGTTACGGTAACAGTTTCAAAATCCACGTGAAGAAATATCCATTTTGAAATAGTCGAAGAATAATCATTTGATTTTTAACTAAAGGTTATTTTACTATTATGATTGTCAACTCATTTTCGGTATTGTGGAATGTTTTTCTATGTGACTAATAACGTGATAAAACAAGTATATACAGCAGGTGTTAGACAAACAAAAGGTCAAATTTGCCTTCAACTGTTATGCATCAGCGATCACGTGACTACCACCTAAAAATAGTGTAGCGTCAAAGTTTGACTGAATATCAACAATGTTACTGGCCAAACAGAACTTTGAATTCATTTAGCTCTCTATTCCTGTTTAGCGACTTTCAGTGTTAATGACGTCATTTAAAAAGGTGACTGAAAACTTTTATGAGTTATATTTGTATATTGTGATTTAAACTTAAAGTGAATAATCTGTAGAAAATGGCAAGTTTTGATATTTTAAGTATTTTCTATATTAGTAAAGTAATTGGTTAAAGATTAATATGTGACGACCCCTAACATAGTGACAATGTACTGCTTTCAGCCTCTTCTTTCTATCCACTGATGATGGGTTGAGACAATGAGGTCGTCATCCTTCGCTCATAGAAGAAGTGTATGGGTGTGACCACGTGATCATCTTTGCATCAAAGTTTAAGTAGCTTGACGTCAGTTCGAGATCGTATGGGCTTATGAATTATTTAGTTTCAATGTTTTGTGAACTTTTAATAGAAAATGTATGGATAAACAGTAAGTCATTCATTCATTATTTTTAGATGTACCAAAATGAATTACTAGAAGAATGACATATAGGTGAAAGAGTAAGTTTAATGCTATAATAGTTGTCTAGTTTACTTGTGAAAACAAAGCAACAGATTTGTTAAAATCCTATGTACAGTCGTTAAAATAATGGTTTTACTTGTGATATAATTAAATCTAGGCATGTGACTCGTGTATTTTTAGTGCTAACAAACACAACTGCAAAGTTTGTAACATAATACATGGGATTTTTTTTTTTAAATGGGGATGCCAACATGGTGATTGGTGTTCCTCAAGATATTTTAGACAATTAATATGTGCTGTGTGTAATTATTAGGGTATTAAATGTCAGTGAAATAAATCCTAATGGAAATGTTTATGCAAACAAAACATTTATTCTGTCTTTGATTAAAAAGTGCCATAAAATAAACCTATCGCTGCTGCTAGATAAATCGTAACTGTGTGATATCAACCTACAGTTTTCAAATTTTCGTCTAATATATAGTAATGCTGTTTAAAATAATGATTAGACATTAGTGTATAATTATATTTCCCACGTGAAATGTTATTCTAAGTCAACAGACTAAGTTTGCAGAACTTTGTCTTACACTCCCAACTGTGACGGGAATCACAGCCAATGCAGATTTGGTTGAACATCTAAACAGTATTAGTGTTTTTGAACATATCTACTGTAGAAGAAAGTTCAATCCTCAAAGATTTATGAAAAAAAAGGTAAGTGTTACTATTTTATAGTATTGATAACATTTATTATGTAGAAAAATGTAGGTTGTAATCTCATTCAAATAGTGGGTAACAGCACATTTGTTAAAATCCTACGGACAATCTTTAAATAATGGTAATTAAATCTAGACATTGATCATTTGTGGAAGTTTAGTGTCCGCCCTTGTAAAACTAGTGTAAGATAAAACTATATAGTATCATGTGTCAAGCATAAAGTCAAACTAGTAAAATTGTAAATTTTCATTAATGCATGATATCATCATTTTTAGGGTGATTTACATATAAATGCTCAGGAAACTTAATTAACTAATGAATTAGTGTTAATCATCCTTTCAGAACAATTTAATTATAAATGAAATAATTAACTATTGAATTAGTATTCAGCATTCTTTTTAAAACAATTTACTTATAAATTAATCAATTAACTAATGAATTAGTGTTAAGCATTCTTTTTAGGATGATTCAAACGGTTAGGAAAATTAATTAAATAATGAATTAGTGTTCAGCATTCTTTTTAGGATGAGTTAAACTATTAGGAAAATTAATTAACTCATGAAGTAGTGTTCAGCATTCTTTTTAGGATGATTTAAAGTATTAGGAAAATTAATTAACTCATGAATTTGTGTTTTAAACCAATTAATTATAGTCATGTTGATCAAACTTATGCTGTTTCAATGGAACTATGACATCATGGCCACCTGTTATGACAGCCTAGCAATAGATCCTCTACTTCGTGGACGTATTACACTATGTCTGTATGTCTGGTATTGAACTATAATGTCAACCCTCTGGTGAACTTTGTGGAACTATAACATCATGGCGGCCTAGCAATGCGTCCCTAACGACACGCCATCCGTTGAAAATTTGTGGAACTATGATGTCATTGTCTTTGATGACATCTCCTCCCCCTCCCTCCCTACATTCAGCACTTGGGTCTGACGTACAGGGATAACTGCTCAGACAGAAGCAGGTATGAACAAGCACTTCAACAACCAAGTTAATGAACATATAGCACAAAATTTACACACACACACACACGTATATATATATATGATCCTACTTTCCCAACAGAGATACAGAATACAGACCACAACGGAAACAACAGGTAATAAAACACATAACAAAGTAGAAGTAATACAATCCATAAATGCCACAAAAACAAAGCTCCAGGGGAAGATGTCATTCAAACCATACTCCTCAAAAAAGGCACTCAGGGATTGACCACCTAATAGTTCTTTTTAACTTATTATTAAATTCTGGAAAATTCTAGAACGAATAATAAGTAACAGACCCTCTACTTATCTAGAGGTAACATCAGTATTACCAGAAATCCTAAACAGAGTGAGAAAATTCAGACAAACAACAGCTCACCTAGTTAGATTAGCTGAATCCATAGTAGACAGCTTCAATAATAAAGAATGCACTATCGCATGCTTTCTTGTTGTTGAGAAAGCATTGGACACTGTATGGCACAATGGTCTCAGGTTCAGAATATCAGGATTAGAACTACCGTGCAATATTATTCGCTGACTATCCAATTTTTTGGAAGATAGACAATGTTCAATTAATACAAATGGGACCTTCTCGGAGTACTTCAATCCTGGGGCAGGTGTCCCTCAAGGAGGGGTGGTTAGCCCTATTTTATTCATCATGTATGTCAATAATATGCCCCTAGACGATCCAAACTATGGATATGCATTGCAATTTGCAGGTGATGTTGCCATTTGGAAGAGTGCAATGATCCAAGCAATAGCTGCCACCAACCTACAACCACAATTGAATAGAATAGTAGAATACTGTCAAAAATATCTCATCAAAATAAATGTTCCTTAAAATTAATTAGTAGTATTTAAAAAACTCAAAAAATATCCCCCTGAACTGTACTTGAATGGTGCACTTCTCCAAACTACAACATCAGCTAAATTCCTTGACCTGACCTATGATCAGAAGTTAACGTGAGTTAAACATATAAATAACATAAAAGCAAAAGTTTGACAACGTATAAAGGATGTAAGATGTCTAATAGGCAAAAACCATGAAACCTCAGCCGATAATACACTCAAAATATACAAAACATGCATCTGTCTAGTCATAAAATATGCATGCCCAGCTTGGACTAACGTAAAACACATACAAAGCTACAAACAATACAGAATACAGTACTTACAGCAGCCTACCGAGTACCAAGATCCACATTGTCAGCCTTTCTACATAGATATGCAAACACACAAACACTGCCTGATAGACTCATACATAGTTCTATAAATAACTTCTCAAGAAATTGGCATAAAAATGACCTATTTTGTAAAGTAGACTATTTTTGCATACTTGATGAAATTTGTCCTAAGCACCTCTCACCAATTAATTTCTACATTAGAAATAGAATATAAATTAAGGCCACCCTAAGCTAAGACTATAAAATTTTTAGTTTAATTAACTCAGAGAACATTGAAAAGGGAATTTCTGTGCAAAGCTCCTACAGTAATCAAACTAATGGGGAAAAAATGTAAAATACAACTGGAAGTGTTCACAATGTAATGAGTGTCTTTTACACGATATCGAACAAAGTAAAAATGTGTTCTTGGTATAGAATATTTACTTGGTTACCATACATGGACATGGCCTTGAAAGACAATAGCATAGCCTCTGTTTTTCCTGTTATAATTAAAAGAATATTCAGCTGTAAACTAACAAATGCATGGGAGGAGGAGATCCAAGCTTTGTCGTGTTCTTCAAAATAATTTTGAACAATAGGATTTTAATGGGTTGTTACATTAGTGTCTTGGAAATTAACTTGGACATCAGGTTGAATATGACTAGAATCAAACGACCCATTCCAGCCATGATTATTTTCTTCATGCCATTATTCCACCTCTATCAGCCTGCATTGTCGAAACAACACGTTGTTTTCTCCCATATTTTCACATAATTGTCACTAGATAAAAGTGTGAAACGCGACTCCAACCACATCATGCATTTCCAGTCATTTATTGGCCACTAGATTTGCAATCATTCATTTTTCTACAGTCTGAGTTAAAAGTTCTACTGAAGTCGTATCTGAAATAAGCGACTGTGGGCCTGGTTGTCGGGTAACAGGGAGTTGTATCCTAATATCTGTTGAAAGAAGAGGTTACAAGACGCCATCTAAAGCCAGTTACTCTTTAGAAGTCTGTCCAATCGATTTTTCGCTTGGTCAGTTACCAACAAATGGTGAGCACAGTTATTTTTAAGACATATGTCACTATCTACTGGTAACGATTAGTCTATTTTAAGTATGAAATCAAATAAAGTGTTTTACAAACATTTGAACAGGAGAGAGTAAAGGATGAGGCCAAAATACTATGTTCAAAAAGTGCGATAGATACAAATACGGCATTATAAACCTATTATACTAAAAAATTATAATATGACAGAAACAAATTATCTTAGTAGGATGATATTGGCTAATATTGTATAAGGCGCATCTTCCCACGTTTTAAGTGCCCGAGCACGAACTACTGGCTAAAGTATCAGACGAGGGATACAAGTGTCTCAAGTTCGAGATGTGGTGCTGCCAGATATGTTTCGCTCTTCCAGCTGCAGATGCGTTATAAGAGTGGCAGTCAATACATCTATTTGCTAATAGCAGCGGTTGCTACTGACTGGTTGTCGTCCCTCTAACAAATATTTTACATCTCTCAGGATCTTTACTTTTTCTCTTCTACTCTTCTTTTCCGTGAGATCTTATTTACCCCTGTGACTGTCGAGATTTTAATTCTGATTTAGATGACATTAAAGCCTTGATGGATTCTTATCATCCAATGTATCTCTCCTTGCAATAAAATTTCCATTGATCTACCAATGCTGTAACATTTTGGCAGTTTTCCTTGTAGAGCAATGACAGGTTATGTGATGGACAAGTTCACGGGGGTGTGGCACTGCTGGTTGACCAGCATACACCAATCATGTCTATGCCACTTATTACACTCCTGAAGGTTGTAGCTCTCCATATCTCCATGGGTTGACAGTGACCCATGGAGAAGTGATCATTTTCTCATCGTTTTGAGGGAGATTATCCCACCCGACCCGTGTGCCATAATGAAAGTTGGAGCAAGCTGACTGGTTCTTCTTCACTGCTCTCTCAGAACATGATCCTGCTGTCTTCCATATAGTAACGCTGGAGTGGGCTGAGTGGCTCTTCTTCACTTCTCTCTCAGAACATGATTCTGCTGTCGTTAGTCTTCCATGTATTAACGTTGGAGTGAGCTGATTGGGTCTTCTTCACTGCTCTCTCAAAACATGATCCTGCTGTCGTTAGTCTTCCATGTAGTAACGTTGGAGCAGGCTAATTGGCTCTTCTTCACTGCTCTCTCAGAACATGATCCTGCTGTCTTCCATGTATTAACGACCGTGTGGAGACAGTAAGTGATTGTATTATTCAAACAGCTGTTCATTCGATCCCCAAAACATCGACATATTTCCCACGATATTCTCGTTCACAGAAGGCTCAGAAACGGTCCTGGGATATCTTTTGCAGGTATCTCTCTCTTACCAACCGCACTGCTTTCCAGAAGACTCGAGCTCATGTCCAGCTGGGCAGACGTCAAAGCCAGAAGGAATCCTGGATTAAGTTAACTACCGGCATCTCTTCTACCACCAGTTCTAAAGTTGTCTGGAACAGGATTCGGAAAGTGAATGGGAAGTATGCTTCCCATCCTCTTTCCTTCTTGCTCTCCAATGGCCAGAAAGTTGCTGATGTACAGGGCATCGCTGATATTCTTGGGGACTGCTTTTCCCACCTTTCCAGCACTTCTGTCTTTTTTTTCTCGCCTTCTTGGCCATCAAGTAACGGACTTTTATTTCGTCTCTCTGACTATAATCGCCAATTTACACTGGTGGAACTTAATTTGGTCTTCATTGGTCTGGCAGTACATCGGTCAGACGTGATGATGTTCATTACGAGATGCTGCACCATCTTTCTCCTGCCTCTCTTGCTCTTCTTCAGTTTTTTTTTCAAACCAGATTTGGTAGGAGAATGTTTTTCCTGATACATGGAACAAGGCTATTGTTCTACCTTTTTCAAAGCCTCAGAATGATCCTAAGTTTCATTCTAATTATCACACAATTGCTTTGACTAGCTGTCTCTGTAAGGTTTAGGAGAGGATGGTTAATACACGTCTTGTTTGGTTCCTTGAATCAAACAACCTCCTCTTGCCCACCCAATGTGGTTTTTATTGACAGCGCTCCACCATGGACCACCTGATTTGTCTTGATCAGGGAAACCTTTCTCAAGAGAAAGCATCTTGTTTCTGTATTCTTTGATCTTTAGAAGGTAGGCCCGGCATGGCCAGGTGACTAGGGCGCTCGACTCGCAATCAGAGGGTCGCGGGTTCGATTCCCAGCACCACCAGACATGCTCGCCCTTT
>NW_013670858.1:11395-17135 GCF_000517525.1 Limulus polyphemus | reverse complement strand
AAGGCTTATAACACTACGTGGAGGTTTGACATTTGGCATTACCTTCATTCATGTGAGTTGCGTGACTATTTACCCATTTTTATTCACAACTTTTTTACTTTACTGGAGTTTCGAAGTCCGTGTGGGTTCAACTCTGTCCCGATCTTTCACACAGAAATTCAGAGTCCCTCTAGGCTGTGTCACACTTTTCAGTATTAAGGCTAATGCTATCACTAATCAACTTCCTCATACTGCTGCAAACAGCTTAGATCGTAAGAGAGCACGATAAATCTTCAGCATCCAATATCGACTTGCTCCCTAAGAGGTGGAAGAGAGGACGCAGAGGATGTTCAGTGCTCTTGTACACTTCACACCAAGCTGCTTAATGTGAGAAATAAACGTAAGCTTATGGTCAAAGATAAGTTCAAGGATTTTAGTCCAACACAGGAATAACCTCAGCACCTAGATGAAGCTCCGCATCAATGTGCAAACCCCGCTGGTGGCAGAAGTGTACCCAAACTGTTTTAGAGGATGAAGAGGTAAAACCGTTTGCCGTGGTCCACCCCAGCATCGAGTTAGAATAGTCTGAAGCTGCAGCTCAATAAACCACATATTCTAATCTAGTTTTAAAAGTCTCATTAAAGTTTTTATATCATAAGAAATCAGTAATGCGAAGAATGAATACTTGAATGTATAAAACGTTTAAAGACGAGTCGTAGTACCGTATGGTATTTTAAACATGACCAGAACATGCGATCATTAGATATATCGTATACTTGTTAGGAAGGATACGTTTATGTTAATTAATAGTTGGAACTAAACTTGGTTCACCGTGTCTGTTTTACTTCTGACTAGTTTAACTATGTTTTGTTAATCATAAGATGTAATTAAATTACATTTGTCCACAACCGATTAATGTAATTATATAGAACTGAGTTTTGGGGCGATATTACCAATACCTGAAATATTCGTCATCTTTTTCCAAACCTAAATCAGCATGGTTAATTAAAATAAGTTGTTGTGTTAGATTTTGTTAATTTTGATTTTATTTGAATCATATTATACAGCAGAACATTGAGCAATGATAATATGATACTTCTGGTCAATCATATGACTTTTTTTTATTTTAATAGCAAAAAATAAAAATCAGTTTTAATCTGTTTTTAAATATTTAACGTGTTTAAATTCCAATCAACTTTAGCTATAAGATGGAAAATGAGAAACATACTGCTTTCTTTATTCATGCAGTATATGAATTATTTTATTACAAGCTGAATGCCCGATAAATGACGTGAAATAATGATTAATTTTTATTATCAAAATTATATGTAAATACATTTTTTATGAACATGTTTTCTGAAAATTAATTATAATCTGGTAACAGTATTAATTATAATTTGGTAACAATATTGATTATAATCTGGTAACAATATTAATTATAATCTGGTAACAATATTAATTATAATCTAGTAACAATATTGATTATAATCTGGTAACAATATTAATTATAATCTGGTAACAATATTAATTATAATCTGGTAACAATATTCATTATAATCTGGTAACAATATTAATTATAATCTAGTAACAATATGTGTATGGATAATGACTATTCTATTTCTAATATTTCACGAAAACAACATTTTTTATGTAAATTTGGTTATCTTTGCATTCTGACATCTGTATAATTTTATATTATGTTCAAATTTTCTTCTTGACAAATCCTTATAGATTGAAACATGCAAAAAAACTTATTCTCAAATATATGTTCCTACTTGGTCAACTCTATGACCCCGCAAATTATTAATTGGGACGGTAAAGGCAGTGAATTTTATTATGAATTTTGGGATCTTCTCTTTGGACTGTTTTCATGGTTTTGGCTTTGTTAGCCTGCTGAGCTGAAGAAGCGCAATTTGGACATTTACGAAATTGTAATGTGCTGTAGGTAAAACATGCGGGTTATTATAGAGTTGTAGCTGAGGGTTACGATTGGACCAAATTTGGTGATGTTGCGTCAATGTGTCTCCTAAAAAGACAAACTTGCTTGCCGCGTTTCGTGTAAGTTGCGTGTCGATCGGTACCGCAACGCCGAGCTATCGGTGTGACATACGAACCGGTTTTCGTCTTTATATAGTAGATGTTGATTTAAACTTTGCATTCCCCTCCCTTGAAGAAACATTTGTGGACGCACGTGCCCACACTTTTGGCACTGGAAGTGTTATAAAACTGATGATCAAATCCCTCTATTCAGCCAGATAAAAGTTGTTCAAGAGCTGACTATGAGTATTGTTGACTAACTGCCTTCCCTCTAGTTTGTCATATCAAAAGTAGGGAAAATTCAAAATCAAACAAATAACTCCAACTTTTTTATGCCTCTTCTACAATTCCTTTGAATGAATACTTCTTCCAGCAAACAACAACAAAAATGCATTGAATATTTACACATTCTAAAGAGAGCTGTATATTCGAACTCTTACGTTTGTGTTGAGTTTTACAATACAATGACATCTATAGAATAGCCAGACGTTTAAATAGTAAAACGATTAACTAGTCTTTTTACTAAGCGTTGATATTTGTGTATACCATGTTTGTACTATTTAAATTTTAGACTTTCGCTAATGAAAGTTTTGATGTCACCTGGTGAATGCGTAGTTCAGTGACTAGTTTTACTTATTTCTGAAATTAGGCATAGTAAGTTAGTTATATTAAAAAACGTGAGAATTGTAGAACTTTCAGAACAGAATAAAATACTTTGCTTTCATTAGTGGACTGAACTTTGTAGTATTTTTACCGCACCTACTCAATGATAAAAACCGCTGCAAAACTACTGTTAGGAGTGGGATCCTTCTGATAAATATAAAGTAGAAGTAAAACCAAACTATAAGATGACGACAAGTGCTCGAAGTGAGATTGAAAATTGGTTGGAAATAATGAAATAATAGAAAGTTGATCAAGAAAAAAAAAGAATATTCAGAGAAAGTCTAGAAGAAAGAGACGGAAAATTAAATGAAATAAGAAGAAGAACGAGAAATGAACTCAACAGGGGAATTAAAATAACGAGACATAAAATCTATGAAATAATTACAAACAATATTCAACATCATCAAAGACAAGATCCATTAAGCCTTAGGAAATGTATTGAAAGATGAGAACAAAACTGAAGAAGTACAAAGGGATATCAATGAAGTACAGAAAGATTATAACAACAAGATCAAAGAACTACAAAGGCGTCAACAAAATAAATAAGAAGTACGAATGCAAAAGACAAATGAAGTGCAAAAAAACGTTGAAATCAGAATAAAACACCTAGAAACTGAATTATCAAACACAAGAATAAGAGAAGCCACAATCTGGTCCACAACTGTTACTTCTACTGTTGCTGATTTATCTATGACTGCAGAACTTTCCTGAAATATCTATATCATTACCTCGTTAAATATCTATATCATTACCTAATTAAATATCTATATTATTATCTCATTAAATATCTATATTATTACCACATTAGATATCTATATCATTACCTCGTTAAATATCTATATCATTACCTAATTAAATATCTATATTATTATCTCATTAAATATCTATATTATTACCACATTAGATATCTATATCATTACCTCATTAATATGTATATCATTACCTCATTAAATATCTATATTATTACCACATTAGATATCGGTATCATTACCTCGTTAAATATCTATATCATTACCTAATTAAATATCTATATTATTATCTCATTAAATATCTATATTATTACCACATTAGATATCTATATCATTACCTCGTTAAATATGTATATCATTACCTCATTAAATATCTGTATCATCACCTCGTTAAATATCTATATTATTACCACATTAGATATCTATATCATTACCTCATTAAATATCTATATCATTACCTCGTTAAATTGCAGATATTAACAGTTCGGCTCAAAAAACATCAGACTATGAAAAGTATGCTGAGGACCAAACCAGAACCATTCTAAATCATTTCAAAAGTGAATTGTTAGAATAGTGTACAAGATGTTGCTCATCTCGCTGCTCATTTAACAGAATTAGCTTTAACAATATTAACAGCTTTATTAAGCAACCTTCCAGACGGCATGGGTAACTGCTTTATTGAATAAGTTTGGAATAAGAAATCAAAGATAAGAAGCAGAGTGAAGAGGAAGGACGAGACATTAGCCATTCTTACATTTACAGTTGACCTACCTAGTTATACTACAAGCGTTATTAATAGTCCATTAGAGATTTCACAAGTAGGCGGTTAGCAGCCCCTACTAGTGTGCCGGTTAAAGCAGAAACTTCTTATTCATGGTTTATTTTCCTTTTTTACTTATTTTTGTTGCTGTTTAATATATTCTCTATTCATAACTTTGATATTCCAAGATAATATACGGATACTAGATTAGAGGCACGTGACATTAACATTACTTCTTGTTCTATACTAAGAGTCCATTGGTTTTGCGTGTTATTTGCTTAGGCCTAGATATCAGAAACCAGTCCACTGATTGAAACCTGTGCGTGACTGTTGCTTGTTTTTTTCGTTCCTTCTAAACTATACAATAATCAGAATAAACGAAGTGTTTTACTAATGCATTTTTCAGTGTTCGTTTTAGTGGTCGTGTAAGATTTTTTTTTACTAAAACTAATGGGATTTTTTTTTGGTGTGAATGAACGAATGTTTTAGAAGGTTGTTTTATGTTGCCCGTTGAGCGTAGTCTTGAAACTGTGCTTATAAGTTGTTAGTGTATATATTTTTCGTTTGGTTTCTTGAGCAGAATTCCAGGGTATTTAGAGGCAAGTGCGATTGTTCTTACGGTGGATTTTGGTTTTGAACTGTGTGTCAGATCTAACAATGTTGAGGTCAAGAAAGGTCAATTGTTTTCGTTTTCGATGGTGATTTCGATGTTTGGTATGTGCAGTATTACAAGCTTTGTGGGCGGGATCTTCAGTAAAAATCTTCACGACAAACTGAACCATTGAGGCTTTAGGGTTAATTGGTCTAATGTGTTTCTTAACTTGAAGACATCGTTAAAAAGGAATCTGCAGATGTTATGGATAAAGTGAGAGCTCAGACTATGTATCTGGATGGTAGTTGAAAGAGTCATGTGTCGATAATACGGGTCGTATAGAGCAGTCTAGTTTGTGTGTTTTAGGAACGCCGTAGAGTTGTGTGGTGTGTGTGTGTGTGTGTCAGTTCGTATAGGGCAGTCTAATTTGTGTGCCACACAAACAGGACTGCCCTATACGAACTGACTCACGCACACCACACAACCCTACTGCTTCCCTAATCCACACAAACAGGACTGCCCTATACGAACTGACTCACGCACACCACACAACTCTACGGCGTTCCTAAAACCACACAACCCTACTGCTTCCCTAATTGTGTGTGTGTGTGTGTGTCAGTTCGTATAGGGCAGTCCTGTTTGTGTGGATTAGGGAAGCAGTAGGGTTGTGTGGTGTGTGTGTGTCAGTTCGTATAGGGCAGTCTAGTTTTTGTGGATTAGGAAAGCAGTAGAGTTGTGTGGTGTGCGTGAGTCAGTTCGTATAGGGCAGTCCTGTTTGTGTGGATTAGGGAAGCAGTAGGGTTGTGTGGTGTGCGTGAGTCAGTTCGTATAGGGCAGTCCTGTTTGTGTGGATTAGGGAAGCAGTAGGGTTGTGTGGTGTGCGTGAGTCAGTTCGTATAGGGCAGTCCTGTTTGTGTGGATTAGGGCAGCAGTAGGGTTGTGTGGTGTGCGTGAGTCAGT
>NW_013670858.1:7693-10685 GCF_000517525.1 Limulus polyphemus | reverse complement strand
TGAGCCAAAAAACAGTTAGAAGACTATTGAAATATGTACAGCAACACGCATACGCAGTAAGAAGGTCGTAAGGATTTACAAATATAAAAAATAGTAATTTACTAATAGAGCTATATTTTTTATTTATTGGTTTTGAGGTTCGGGACTTTAATGATGTGCAAAATTGTTATAACAACATGAGTTGAAAGTGTACCTAAAAGAGATCTTATATATATATACATATATATATATTTCAATGACAATTAAGTCGGTATAAATAGCAGAATGTACGTTTAATAAAGTTTTGTACTTGCAACAATGTCAAACACCTGAAGCAGAAAATTTGTACCTATGTGCTCGTAATTCAACATAAAAACGGTTGAAGCAGTAAAGTTGAGCGCGTGTGCTGGTGAAGCAACATAAAACCAGTTGGAGCAGTAAAGTTGTGTTCGTGTGCTCATAAACAATGTAAAAACGGTTGAAGCAGCAAAGTTGTGCTCGTGAAGCAACGTAAAAACGGTTGAAGCAGTAAAGTTGTGCGCGTGAAACGATACCGCACAGTTGGAACACAGTAAAACAAATAACTAATATATGATTTGTAGGAGTAGAGTTAAAGCGTGTAAATTGAATAATGAACAGTAAAATCATACACTTTATCTATATTTTTAAACCATAAAATGTGTAATATTACTTTGTTTCCACTCTATTTTTAAAAACTTTGCAAAACATTGTCACTAAGATTATTCATTTGAAATATTGTAGCTATGTTGATGACACTGTAGCTCACACAAAATCACGCCACGATTACACCAATAAAACTGTATTGACTGAAAGAAACTGTAGGATTTTGCATTTTGGTTTCAAATCGACGTGGGGGGTATAGTTTTAAACTTGGAATGAAGATACAGTTTTAAATTTGGAGTGGAGCTACAGTTCTAAACTAGGAATGAAGATACAATTTTAAATTTGGAGTGAAGGTACAGTTTTAAGCTTAGAGAGAAAATATTGGTTTATGCTTAGAATGATAATACAATTTTAAACTTGGGGTGGAGATACTATTTTAAATTTAGAGTGTAGATACAGTTTTAAACTTGGTGTGAAGATACAGTTTTAAAATAGTAGTGGAGATACAGTTTTAAACTAGTAGTGGAGATATAATTTGAAACTTGGTGTGAAGATAGAGTTTAAACTAGTAGTGGAGATACAGTTTTAAGCTAGAAGGGAAGATACAGTTTCAAACTTGGTGTGTAGATACAATTTTAAACTAGTAGTGGAGATACAATTTTAAACTAGTAGTGGAGATACAGTTTTACACTTGGTGTGAAGATACAGTTGTAAACTAGTAGTGGAGATACAGTTTTAAATGCAGAGTGTAGATACAGTTTTAAATGCAGAGTGTAGATACAGTTTTAAATTTAGAGTGTAGATACAGTTTTAAATTTAGAGTGTAGATACAGTTTTAAACTAGTAGTGGAGATACAGTTTTAAACTAGAAGGGAAGATACAGTTCCAAACTTGGTGTGAAGATACAATTAACTATTTTCATAAGTACTGTATAGCATTTATGTATTTGAAAATAAGTATTTTGAACCTTATTTTAAGACATTTCTCGCTGCATTAATAAACTTGATTGTTACGTATACAGCTCTACATTTAATACGAGCCGTGCTTACCTCCTCTACAGCAACACGTAGGTGCCTGGTTGCCCAAGGGTTTTCTTGAGTTTCCATAGTTTAACGTAGCAGTAGGAGAGTATCTCTTTTATTAAGGCAACATAGCATCACACGGTTGGAAGGTTCAACGTTAAGGTAACAAGAAATTCACAATGACGTAACGATGACGACATCTACCACAGTTTGTTTGTTTCAGAATTGCGCGCAAACTCACGCAAGTACTATCTGCGCATAAACTTCCTTAATTTTATAGAATAGAGGAGAGGCAGGTTGTCAACAGTACCAACTGCCAACTCTACAGTTAATCTTGGATGATCGAATAGTGACATTTGGTCGTTTCTCTTATTACGCATCCACACGCCTGAAAGTGTAGAGTTCGCGAATCCTGAATTCTCGGCTTCACAGTCTTGACAAACTAACCACCACAGCTATTTGTTCTGTACGACTAATTGTTAGAGAAAATTGTAACAGTTTTGCTAGTTTACGTGTATCATAATTTATTGCTTACAAGAGACTAAAAACACTGGGAACACAGTTTTAGAGGTGGAGTAGTTGTGTAGTTCTAAAATACGGTTTTAAACATGACAGGCCAGTAAAAGAAAAAAATCCTATTGGCTGGACAATATTACTAAATTCTTGTACTGTGTTTTTCTATTATCCCATCAGACAACGAAACTAATGATACACTATATGTTCTGTATAACTATTAACTATTGATGCACTGTAGTCACTACTGGTAGACCCACAAATCATAACACTTGCTTTCAGGTAAGTATATTATAATCTGGGGTCAGGCAGGTAAATAATACTAGTTCAGTGATGTTGATGTCAGCTGAGAAAGTCGACTGCTATGACGTAGGTTGCAATCTACAAATAAGCAAGTGACTGACGTATCTCCTAAAACCCCATGAACATAGGTATACAAAAGGTCTTAAGTGAATAGCCACCAAGCACCGACAGGGTACTTCAATCTGCTAAAAACCACCGATAAGGTACTGCAATCTGTCACAAACCATTGACAGGGTACTGCAATCTGCTAAAAACCACCGATAAGGTACTGCAATCTGTCACAAACCATTGACAGGGTACTGCAATCTGTCACAAACCATTGACAGAGTACTGCAATCTGTGACAAACCACTGACAGAATACTGCAATCTGGCACAAACCACTGACAGAATACTGCAATCTGTCACAAACCATTGACAGAGTACTGCAATCTGTGACAAACCACTGACAGGGTACTGCAATCTGTCACAAACCATTGACAGAGTACTGCAATCTGTGACAAACCACTGACAGAATACTGCAATCTGTCACAAACCATTGACAGAGTACTGC
>NW_013670858.1:5830-6957 GCF_000517525.1 Limulus polyphemus | reverse complement strand
CAGTTTTACACTTGGTGTGAAGATTCAGTTTTAAACTGAAAATGGAGATACAGTTTTAAATTTAGAGTGTAGATACAGTTTTAAACTAATAGTGGAGATACAGTTTTACACTTGGTGTGAAGATTCAGTTTTAAACTGAAAATGGAGATACAGTTTTAAATTTAGTGTAGATACAGTTTTAAACTAATAGTGGAGATACAGTTTTAAACTTGGTGTGAAGATACAGTTTTAAACCAGTAGTGGAGATACAGTTTTAAATTTAGAGTGTAGATACAGTTTTAAACTAGTAGTGGAGATATAATTTGAAACTTGGTGTGAAGATACAGTTTTAAACTAGTAGTGGAGATATAATTTGAAACTTGGTGTGAAGATACAGTTTTAAACTAGTAGTGGAGATATAATTTGAAACTTGGTGTGAAGATACAGTTTTAAACTAGTAGTGGAGATACAGTTTTAAGCTAGAAGGGAAGATACAGTTTCAAACTTGGTGTGTAGATACAATTTTAAACTAGTAGTGGAGATACAGTTTTACACTTGGTGTGAAGATACAGTTGTAAACTAGTAGTGTAGATACAGTTTTAAATTTAGAGTGTAGATACAGTTTTAAATTTAGAGTGTAGATACAGTTTTAAATTTAGAGTGTAGATACAGTTTTAAACTAGTAGTGGAGATACAGTTTTAAACTTGGTGTGAAGATACATTTTTAAACCAGTAGTGAAGATACAGTTGTAAAGTAGTAGTGAAGATACATTTTTAAACTAGTAGCGGAGATACAGTTTTAAACTAGTAGTGGAGATACAGTTTTAAATTTAGAGTGTAGATACAGTTTTAAACTAGTAGTGGAGATACAGTTTTAAACTAAAAGAGAAGATGCAGTTTCAAACTTGGTGTGAAGATACAGTTTTAAACTTAAAGTGGAGATACAGTTTTAAATTTAGAGTGTAGATACAGTTTTAAACTAGTAGCGGAGATACAGTTTTAAACTAGTAGTGGAGATATAATTTTAAACTTGGTGTGAAGATACAGTTTTAAACTAGTAGTGGAAATACAGTTTTAAATTCAGAGTGTAGATACAGTTTTAAACTAGTAGTGGAGATACAATTTTAAACAATTAGTGGAGATACAGT
>NW_013670858.1:2372-5420 GCF_000517525.1 Limulus polyphemus | reverse complement strand
GGTACTGCAATCTGTCACAAACCATTGACAGGGTACTGCAATCTGTCACAAACCATTGACAGGGTACTGCAATCTGTTACAAACCACCGATAAGGTACTGCAATCTGTCACAAACCATTGTCAAGGCACTGCAATCTGTCACAAACCATCGACAGAGTACTGCAATCTGTCACAAACCATCGACAGAATACTGCAATCTGTCACAAACCACTGACAGAATACTGCAATCTGTCCCAAATCACTGACAGGGTACTGCAATCTGTCAGAAACCACTGACAGGGTACTGCAAGCTGTCACAAACCATCGACAGAATACTGCAATCTGTCACAAACCATTGACAGGGCACTGCAATCTGTCACAAACCATCGACAGAGTACTGCAATCTGTCACAAACCATCGACAGAATACTGCAAGCTGTCACAAACCACTGACAGAATACTGCAATCTGTCCCAAATCACTGACAGGGTACTGCAATCTGTCAGAAACCACTGACAGGGTACTGCAAGCTGTCACAAACCATCGACAGAATACTGCAAGCTGTCACAAACCACTGACAGAATACTGCAATCTGTCACAAACCATCGACGGAGTACTGCAATCTGTCACAACCCACTGACAGGATATTGCAATCTGTCACAAACCATCGATAGAGTACTGCAATCTGTCACAAACCACTGACAGGATACTGCAATCTGTCACAAACCACTGACTGGGTACTGAAATCTGTCACAAACCATTGACAGGATACTGCACTTGCCACAAAGCACCGATAAGGTACTGCGGTCTGCTACAAGGTACTGACAGAGTACTGCGGTCTGCCACAAAGCACAGACAGGGTACTGCACGTCTGCCACAAAGCATCGATAGGGTACTGCATCCTGACACAAAGCACCGACAGGTCATTGCGCCCTGACACAAAGCACGCGCAATCCACGATTGGTTTTAAGCTAACAAAATCGGCGTGTTGGACCAATAGTCATAGCTTAGATTAGCTTCTTTCCACACCATGAAATATTCTTCCTATATTAGACAGCTTCCTACCCCATCACGAAATATTCTTCCTATATTAGACAGCTTCCTACCCCATCACGAAATATTCTTCCTATATTAGACAGCTTCCTACCTCATCATGAAACATTCTTCCTATATTAAACAGCTTCCTTCTACACCACCATATAATGTCTATTATACATCATGTGTAACAATTCCGTTTTTTTAAGCGCAAAGCTACACAATAGGCTATCTGCGTGAGCCCCCACTACAGGTACTGAACCATGAATTTTAACGTTATAACTGTAGAGTTTATCGCTAAGCCACCGAGGACTCGATAAACGGGCTATCTGAGCTGTGTCCGCCACGGTGAGTCCACTTTATCGTTATAAACCCTGAAACTTATCGTTGAGACTCCGAGGAGCCTTCACAAAATAATTTAACTTGGCTCATAATTAGCCATTAGATCAAATTACTTATATTTTCTTAAAAATAAATCGGAAACTTTCATTTAACAACTTAAGTGGAAAGACGCTGTAAAAGTCATAAGTAACATTACTACGTAGACAACTCATTCTTTCTCAGTGAGAAAAGGGACATTTTTATTTCATTATGTAGATGGAAAGCAGCTGTAAATCCGTTAGCTAACACAATTTGTTAGAAATAGTATTATCACAACAGTGGATTATTTTATTTCGTCGTTTAATATATCTTCTACACGCGTTACATAATTTCGATATATAATCACAACCTCAATAAGAAAGTTTCTCCAGTGCTGTAAATGAATGATTCACGATGCTTCATGAGAAAGAAATCCAATTTGTCATGATAGAAGAACAATGTGTTGAGAATATGACTGTGTTTTATGCGTAGTTGCATATCTTACAAACCTGCCAAGTTCGAAACGTTGAATATGTACAGTGTTCATCGGTGTAAGTGTTTATTTGCTTCCATACCACTCTAATAATCAATATATCTTGGTGTTGTTTCAAAATGAATATCTTATATTTTATATATATGACAGACAGTAACAGTTGTTGCAATGCCAATTTGTTTTGCAAAATATCCTTTCTCAGTTGTTTTCTGTTTTGTTTTGAAACTTGACACCATCAGAAAATGGAGAATGAAACTGCTTAGAGAAGCAAATTCGCAAAGACCATGTTAAGTACGTTGCACGTGTCTGACGTATTGTTGTTAATGTTGCATGGTGTCTGATATATTGTTGCTGATATTTTAACATAACCATATGTTATTTTTGCTACACCTTCGAGATTAACATACAACTTAAATAGACAACTATACTCACAAGATATAAAACAATCAAAAGAATGCTTATTTTCTATTGTCAAGGTTTCAGTATAAGTGGGCTGGGATTCTTCTACATATATTGTTGCTGATATTGTAACATAACCATATGTTATTTTTGCTAGACCTTCGAGATTAACATACAACTTAAATAGACAAAAAGAATGTTTATTTTCTATTGTCAAGGTTTCAGTATAAGTGGGCTGGGATTCTTCTACAGTAAGTGTCTGTGACTTGTTGTGATAAATTCGAACAATAAACGGACAGCACACAATCCACTTGTTTTAAAATAATATATTCAAAACAAGTCAAACATGTGTACAAAATTTCTTCACACTATAGAATATCACAGTTGTATCTAAAACTAAATAACCCTCTTTTCTTGTCAAAAGTATACACAGGCTGATTCAATTGACAAGACAAATTATTTTTCTCTACTCTTATCACAATAGTATCAGTGAATAATTCACTTACATTACCCCATGGGTTCCCACATCTGTATCCAGAGCTTTAAATAATTGTCTATTTTTCTCGTCAAAAGTCCACACAGGCTGGTTCAGTTACAAGACAAATTATTTTACCTATTTTACTATAGAAATCACCCGTTATGCCAGCTAACTTCACGTTTTCTTTCACTAACTAACTTTTTTCTATCTGAACTTAATTTTACTTGACTTGCACTCACTTGGTCGCCTATATATATATACATTGTCCAACTGAGGCCTCGAACTTTCTACAAACTATGAGATGCT
>NW_013670858.1:0-2121 GCF_000517525.1 Limulus polyphemus | reverse complement strand
AAAAGGAGAGCATGTTTGGTGGGACGGGGATTCGAATCCGCTACCCTCAGATTGCGAGTCGAGTTATTAAATAATAAATCACTAAATGAACTAAATAATAACTCTTACACTAAACAGTCTTTTACATCCAACATATATGAAATATTCTGATCTCTAGATGGTTTTAGCTCACGTGTCTTTATCTTCGAATTCATCACGTGTAACATATTATTAAATATTGTTAAACAAGTTGCATGATGTCCGAAAGTTAAAAGACATTGCATGGTCTGTGCTACATTGTGGTTTATAGCTATTCATATATTGCTCAAGTTTCAAAAACATTAAATCAAATGCTCACAGAAAAATTCTTTGAACGATAAACTTTAATTAACATGCCCTAAACCAAAACAAAAAGTCAAAACTCAGCCATGAAATGTTACACTTGTTGAAAGCGCTATTATTAAATATTACAACAAATAACTCCATGAGGCGTTTTATCAAATATTCTGACATGACATTTTTATCAAATACTCCAGCATTTATACAACAACTTGGATATATTCAAATGCTCCAATTACGTAATAGCTTCTACCGAAAGAGTTGTTAAAATCTTCAATATAAACTACAATTAATAATAATTAATCTTAATTATGAGTGACAAACCACAAAAAACCTCTTTGGCCACTTTACCTATTGTCATCAGATGAGTACCCGCGTTGTTAGTGGCGTTTTCGGCCCTTATCCTAAGAACACCTGATAAGGTTGGGTCTGCTTAACGAATTACCAAACACCAAAGTATAATTGTCACATGTAAAGCTTTATGTATCATGCCTATCACATATGGTCAATTTAGTTATAGCTATTTAATTAATTTAATGATATATACGAAATCTATCTAATACTATAAATAATTAAAATATATACTGAATTAAATAAATGCAATGTTATAAATTACATAAACACACATAAACTTATGTCTTATTTAGTATGTGGAAAGTTCTGTCTGCATATACGTGGAAAAATGACACAACCTGTGTTTATATGACCTTTAGTGCTACCAGGCAAATGCTAATTGTTTTGATTTGCGAGCGCATTTACAGTGACCTTGGTAAAATGTTTCTGCCCAACGGCCAGACTTGAAAGTGGAATTTATGAAGAAAACGAACTAAAGATGACCAGTTCTTAGAAATGGAAAGATAAATTAATAAAAGTTAACATAAAATTTGAGGGAAATTAGAGATTACACATGCAGTTATAAATTTATATGATGTGATATGCGCTTAAACGCTCCCCAGTCGCTCAGCGATAAGTCTGAAGGCTTAGAATGCTACAAATCGGATTTCCATACCAGTGGTGGGCACAGCACAAATAGTGAAGGACCAAATCGTAGAAAACAACTGACTCAGCTTAGAACGTATGCTAGAGTTGAATATGATTATAAATTTTTAAGGTAGAATACTTAGGTTTGTTTTAGATTATGTAAGGCTACATAAAAGAAAGTTATGCTATTATGTTATTTTAGAATATCATTTTTCATATTCTTATTTTAAGCATTTTAGTTAAAACTAAATGTGCTTACCACAAAATCACATTGAGCTATCTGCTTTATCCACCGTAGGGAATCGAGCCCCGAATTGTAGTATAGTAAGTCCGAAAACCTACTGCTGTCTCATCATGAGACAAGCCTCAACACATACTGAAACATTATGATTTTATCAGACAGTGTAGTACGTACTACAACAATGTAGCAAGATCACATATTCCAACACTGAGAATATAGTAGGTTCATCAACGCTTACTGCAAAACTCTGATTATATTTTACACTTCAACACATATTACAACACTGTAGAACACGTAGTACAACAGTGGTATTGTTTCAGATACTCCAATAGTTGATTTAACAATGTTGTTTTATCAGATATCAAAACTCTGATTATATTTTACACTTTAACACATATTACAACACTGTAGAACACGTAGTACAACAGTGGTATTGTTTCAAATACTCTAATAGTTGACAATGTTGTTTTATCAGATATTACAAAACTTGATACAGCAATAGGATTATATCAGATTCTTCAACACATAGTACAACACTGTTGTTATATGCCAAAAAAATCTATCAAAGCAATGATTGTTTG
>NW_013670857.1:67825-73463 GCF_000517525.1 Limulus polyphemus | reverse complement strand
TTTGTTTGTTTGTTTTTTGAATTTCGCGCAAAGCTACACGAGGGCTATCTGCGCTAGCCGTCCCTAATTTAGCAGTGTAAGACTAGAGGGAAGGCAGCTAGTCATCACCACCCACCGCCAACTCTTGGGCTACTCTTTTACCAACGAATAGTGGGATTGACCGTCACATTATAACGTCCCCACGGCTGAAAGGTCGAGCATGTTTGGTGTGACGGGGATTCGAACCCGCGACCCTCAGATTGCGAGTCGAGTGTGCCTTAACCACCTGGCCATGCCGGGCCTTCGTGGAACTAAACGACAATTATGTTTAGCCAACTTCAGTGTTATCGTTTAATTGTTTTTTTTTTCCTTTTCGTTTCTAGATTTATGGAAAAGGAAAAGAAAGGAAGGAAAGCACAGCTTCTTAAACCGTCATATGTCCTTAAAATAAAATAAATTATACTAAATATTCCTTAGAAAGGAATTTCTTCGAGATTCATCTATGAAATATTTTTTAGTCGTTTGGTGCCATTTCTAACTTCTTTAAATAAATGGTATTCGTAGTAATGGTTCGTATTAAAATTAGGACACTGAAAAGCAAGAAGAAGAATCCCACTTACTGGAAGGAAAGAAAACTGAAACCTACAAGATCTATCAGCTTTCTTTCCAGCTTAGTGTCCTTTCCCCTGAGATGATACAATAATCACTCATCAGGAAATTCACTAATTGCCACTAAACCTTTCCCTTTGTTTTAAAAGTGGTTTGATCATTAGGAGCCTTTGTTTTATAATTGGACTGATCATTAGGAGTCTCTGTTTTATAATTGGACTGATCATTAGAAGTCTCTGTTTTATAATTGGACTGATCATCAGGAGTCTCTGTTTAATAATTGGACTGATCATTAGGAGTCTCTGTTTTATAATTGGACTGATCATTAGGAGCCTCTGTTTTATAATTGGACTGATCATTAGGAGTCTCTGTTTTATAATTGGACTGATCATTAGGAGTCTCTGTTTTATAATTGGACTGATCATTAGGACACTTTGTTTTAAAATTGGACTGATTATTAGGAGCCTTTGTTGTAAAATTGGACTGACCATTAGGGGCCTATGCTTTAAAATCGGACTGATCATTAGGATCCTTTGTTGTAAATTGGACTGATCATTAGGATCCTTTGTTGTAAAATTGGACTGATCATTAAGAGCTCTTACTTTACGATTAGGCTGATCATTAGGAGCTTTTTTTTGAGGAGCTCTTGGAAATAGATTACCTGACCAAAGTAAAACATGTTAAGAGTAGGTTCATTCTTTCGTTGTTACATCTTATAGAATTTCTACAAAAAAGCGTTGTATTTGTGTTTTATTTAAGCTTCCAAGAAAGAACGTAACATAAAGTAAAACATGCGCTTTGATCAGTCACTAGCAGAATTTCAAAAATTATATATATAAAGGTTTGTTTGTCTGTTGTTAAGCGCAAAGCTAAGCAATGGGCTATCCGTGATGTGCTCACCACGGTATCAAAACCAGGTTTTTAGTGTTACAAGCTTTCAGACCGCTGAGCCACTGTGGGGGTGGGGGTGGGGGGGGGCTATGTAAAAAGAAGGAATTATTTGGGACTTCAAATCTCTGAGCTGTTCCATATCGTTTTCTTTGTTTGCTCTGTGTGTGTGTGTGTGTGTGTGTGTATAGTCTTGTGAATTGTGGAAGCACTCTAAACCAGTTAATGTAAAAATAACATAAATAAAATTACATTAAATTGAGGCTTTAACAGTAAGCAACTTTTAAGAGAGTTTCATCGAGAGGAAATGTGAGTTTTTAGGGTTATCCGTCACATAAAAAGAAATTTTTTTTCTTCTTTTTTTTAATAATTTGTTGAAATTCTGAGCCACGAAGTCTGCTAAGCTGACAATTCGTGTTTTAGCATATACATTATTGCCGAAAATCACTCCCCCCCCCGTCTGCCACCCTCGAATATTCGCTCATCACTAAAACTATAAGGCAAAAAAAAAAAAACACACATACGTAGAAATGATGATGTTAATGTTTTCTGCCTCAGTTGGCATTTCAAATCCATTTGGGTAAAAGCCGAGATCCGCCCACTGCGAGGCAGCATGCAGAGAACTTTGGCGGGGCCTTTGCATTGCTATCGGGGGTAAAGAGTGAAGAAAGAGCACTCCAGTATGGATCAGCAGGCACTGAATTGCGTTGCACACAAAAGAAAATCACTTATGTATGCTCGATGGCAAGTTCGTCTTTTGGCTTCTAGACCTCAAGGGAGAGACGGTAGATGCTTCTAATGGAAGTGGAAAAGTCCATTATACTAAAAACACGCCAAGACCCCACCCACTCCCCTTTCCTTTTCCCCCATTTTTAAGAAATGACTCATGCGTGGTTTGTCTGCCCCCAGATAAAGAAAAAAAAAAGTCTGTTACTTCTCCATTTGTTTTGAATTACACTCGCTTTACAGTTTTATTCACGCATAGCCACTGTTGTATATAACACATACGCTGACACTTGAGAATTAATTTCAGGTCTAGCAGATCGTTATAAGCTATAAAATATAAAGAGTATGTCAGATCTGAGAAGTAAACTGTGTGTTATTTAGCTTTAGCCTAATTCTAGATAGAAACCATAGAGTTTATGTAGTACAATTATACTGTTCTTTCAATTCTACAGCTTGACAATGTGAACTCCAGATGGCGGATCCACAGTCAGTAGCTTTCTTAAAACTATTTATGTTTGTTGATTACACACTAATTTAAACTAAAATATTACAATTAAATCCATCAATTACTGCTGGAGTTCTACACACATTTTAACACAGAAAATTAATGTTTTCACTCAGTTCTTTAAAATGGGTGTTTAACAGGGAAAAATCATAGAAATTATTTAATATGAAGTAATACGTGAACCCCACTGGGGGATAGTGAGTGAACTGTAGAAAAACAAATCAGGGCTTTGATGGTTAAAGTTATCCAATCTTGTGTAATTTAAACACAAGATTCAACACAAACTCCAACACGAACTTTACTAACTTATAACTGTTATATTTGATAATCAGAAACAAACAAACCACTGGCTGATGAAACAGAAAGTTCCACTGGTTATAAATAATTCTTCAAGAACACCATTTTGTTTGTGTGTTAGATTTTAGGCGCAAAGATAGGTATCGAAACCCGGTTTTTGGAGATATAAATCTTCAGACCTATCGCTGAGCCAGTGGAGGGCACTCCACCTAGTAATTATGCAGAAAACTAATGATAACCATGCCACAGTTTTGAGATTGAATAGCATAACTGCACAGATATAAGAACCAGTTCAGTTTTGCCAAAATAATAATAAAAACAAAAAAAAACTTAATTTCTTCAACCATTTTCTGATACAAACACTACCATTTGTCTGCCTGTGCACTAACATACTGGCCGTGGTCGAAATGACCCAGCACAAATTAAGGGTGATCACACATAACCTCTGGTTGGTCTCAATCGAATATACGAACGTACAGAGACGTAACAATATATATGCTACAAAATGGCTACTAGAATTCCATTAGACCAATGGAGGTACACATCACACTATGCATGGAACAACCATAGCAGCGTGACACTGGCCGGACAGGAGTTTCAACACACTCAGAAATAAATATTAACAACTTTTGTAACCTCTGCATACCTCTAAGTTATAGTTAGTATGAGTATGAAGACTCGGCGACATACAGGTGAGACCAGTCAAAATATGAGCATGAAACTCAGTTAACTCGGTACAATAGCCAGCGACATACAGGTGAGACCAGTCAAAATATGAGTATGAAACTCAGTGAACTCGGTACAATAGCCAGCGACGTACAGGTGAGACCAGTCAAAATATGAGTATGAAACTCAGTGAACTCGGTACAATAGCCAGCGACATACAGGTGAGACCAGTCAAAATATGAGCATGAAACTCAGTGAACTCGGTACAATAGCCAGCGACATACAGGTGAGACCAGTCAAAATATGAGCATGAAAACTCAGTGAACTCGGTACAATAGCCAGCGACATACAGGTGAGACCAGTCAAAATATGAGTATGAAACTCAGTGAACTCGGTACAATAGCCAGCGACATACAGGTGAGACCAGTCAAAATATGAACGCCACCTGTATGCTGTGTGCCACTTTAGATTGGTGACACCTGTATGCCGTGTGTCACTTTTGATTAATGCCAACTGTATGTTTTGTGTCTTTTGACTGGTCTCACCCGTATGTCGCTGGCTATTGTACCGAGTTCACTGAGTTTTCATACTCATATTTTGACTGGTCTCACCTGTATGTCGCTGGCTATTGTACCGAGTTTACTGAGCTTTCATACTAATCTAAAGTGGCACACAGCATACAGGTGGCGTTAATCTAAAGTGGCACACAGCATACAGGTGGCACCCATCTAAAGTGACAGACAGTATACAGTTGGCACTAATATACAGTGACATACGGCATGCGGATGGCAACAATTTGAGGCGACACACGGCATAGAGGTGGCGACAAAGAAAAGTGACACATGGTATATAGATGGCACAAATCAATAGAGGCACACGACGTACAGATGGCACAAAAAAAGTAATACATGGTCAGGGAGACAATACTGCTATAGGAGATTTCCACAAGTGACAATCCTGAGCCAATCTCGCTGTGCCCAGTGAAATGCGAAAACGTCAAAAGCGGTCATGCCACCCAGGGAATTCTTGGAATGGTTCTGAGCTGTTGAAAGACGAAGAAAGAAGACGTTATTAACGCTGTTCTGTATGTGAACACTGAAGGAAAAGTGACTGTTACTAAAAAGACAGATTGAAGTAGTTAGGGTTACGACTTCCATGCTACATATACTTCCTAAACACGCAGCGCTGATCAAAGATACTCACAAGAAAGAGGGATTCACCAACCAATCCGTGAACGAAAAATATTAAAGGTGCCAATAATGAACCAACCACAATAAACTAGACATCTAATCCACGTGCAATACCACCAAAAACAAACAAACAAAAAATATAGGCTTCTTAGTGGCGGAAAATCTTCAGAAGTATATAAATATTTATCACAGTTTTCCCCCAGTCAAGGATCGTAAAATTCTTTTAATATTTCACCGTGTCCGATTGGTCGAGAACAGCGACCAAACCCAATACTCAACAAACAGTTTCTTTTCGCTCTATTTTTCTATTCCTCCCTTGATTTCTTCTTCTTCCTCCAAATTTTTGCCCTGTTTTTATGACCCCATTTCGGGCATTTATTCAAAACAGCATATTTTACTTCTGCAAAATCTCAGACCTGAGGTTAATAAGTTCCTTGGTACTTTGGGATAAGGTTTACTTCTGATCGTTGATAAGCAAACTGCTACAAAATGGGCTATTTGTGCTCTGCCCAGTTCGGGTATCGAAACCCGATTTTTAGCGTCGTAAGCCTGCAGATGTGACTCTGAGCCAGTGGGTGCGTGTGGGAGATAAAAGGAGGAGGAGGAAGAAGGTGAAGGAAGTAACTGAAGCTTGTTATAATTGCATTGATTCTTCATATTCTACCAAAGATGAATGATCCGTGCAGTATGATACGACGATCAGGTTCGAGGAGAGTCTTATGTAGCCAAACAGCCAGAATATATCAATTATGTTATACAATGACGGAGTAACAAGTTC
>NW_013670857.1:61534-66942 GCF_000517525.1 Limulus polyphemus | reverse complement strand
GGAAACGAAGCAGCTTATTTTGTAAACTTAGTATGGTTCTTAGTTCTAAAACTATCGTGTAGTTCGGAAACGAAGCAGCTTATTCTGTAAACTTACCATGGGTCTTAGTTCTAAAACTATCACGTGGTCCGGAAACGAAGCAGCTTATTTTGTAAACTTAACATGGGTCTTAGTTCTAAAACTATCGTGTGGTTCGGAAACGAAGCAGCTTATTTTGTAAACTTAGTATGGTTCTTAGTTCTAAAACTATCGTGTAGTTCGGAAACGAAGCAGCTTATTCTGTAAACTTACTATGGGTCTTAGTTCTAAAACTATCGTGTGGTTCGGAAACGAAGCAGCTTATTCTGTAAACTTACCATGGGTCTTAGTTCTAAAACTATCGTGTGGTTACGGAAACGAAGCAGCTTATTCTGTAAACTAACCATGGGTCTTAGTTTAAAACTATCGTGTGGTTCGGAAACGAAGCAGCTTATTCTGTAAACTTACCATGGGTCTTAGTTCTAAAACTATTGTGTGGTTCGGAAACGAAGCAGCTTATTCTGTAAACTTACTATGGGTTTTAGTTCTAAAACTATAATGTGGTACGAAAACAAAGCAGTTTATTCTGTAAATTGACTTTAGGTCTTAGCCCTGACATGTACCCGTCCCTAATTTAGCAGTGATAGACTAGAGGAAAGGAAGCTAGTCAATATCACCCCCCGCCAACTCATGGAACACCCTTTACCAACGAAAATCTAAATTGACCGTCACGTTATAACTCCTATACGGCTAACGGGCGAGTATGTTTGGGGACGAGATTCGAACTACGCACCGCAAATTACACTCTAACCACCAGGCAAAGCAAGGTACCCAAACGACTTACTTTCTAGAAAAGTTAATTTAATCAACGTTTCGGTTTACGTTTTTTTCTTAGTTACAACAAAAACGCTGATAAATAAATTCTTTTTTTCCGAAATTTGTTATTTTTTAGATCAAATCTGCAAAATGTACTATTTGCGCTCCGTCGACTGCGGGGGAATCGAACTTCAAATTTTAGCGTTAGAAATCCGCTGACCCAAATCTGGAGACGAGTTGTATAGCGATACATACAAAGTAACCGTTTATTAAGAATCTCCAGACACGCGTTAGTTTATTCAATCAGGAACGAATTAGTTGAATAATTTACTTTCGGCTTATTTCATCATTACACAGCTTTAAGGTCTCAATAATCAGAGAAAAGTACCAATCAGACCTGATCAGTCTTAGTACAATTACATCTCAAAATTACTTGAATACAACCTGTATCAGGTGTTGTCTATTCGTCTTTAAAGTCATTCACCCAACTTTGTACAAAATCTGTGGTAACAGTATAAACATACCAGAAGAATTTAGCTCTACAAAAGTTGACAGCTTTATCGACTCTAACCATAGAACAAGAACATTTCGAAACAGGATCCTGTCAAATCAAACCAATTTTCCCTCTCTCTCTCTCCCTAACTCCTCGCACTGAGAGAATTACTGCATCTGACATCAGAAACCATAATTTTTATTTTTCTACGACTTAGGATAGAAAAAAAAACAACAACGAAAAATAATAGCAACACACATTTCGATAACGATGTGCTCTAAATCGAACCATTGTTAGAATCACGCAAGAGGTGGAAAGAACAAAACAATATAGTTTCTCGAAATCATAACCAGGATACGCGCTTCAAACTAGAGAAAAATAACCGCTAAATTGCATAATGTCGTAAACTGGAAAATCCTGTCTCATAAGTCAAGCCTTAACGTTCGATTTAAGCCATTCTCAGAATACTTTGAGAACTACATAAGTAGAGAAAGATGTCCTGTAACAAATATACTGTCTGCATAGAAACCTATTTACAATCTATGTATTGCTTTGAGCAATATTTTTGAATGGTAATGTGATGGATAAATAAAGAACTAAACAAGAAAATGAGTTACTGCCGTATATTTGGAGTTAACCTAAACTTTGAAGTATGTACGTTTCAGGCTAAATTTCATAATGACACGACATATATAATAGACAAATGTATTTATGATGCACTCGAAAAGGACAAAAACTTTACTTGGAAATATTCATGCACCAAATTGTTTGATGCTTTTCATAAAGTAAAAGATGGTCAAAAAAAAAAGAAAGAAACTACCAACAATGATGTAAAAACAGAAACTACCAACAATGATGTAAAAAAAAGAAACTACCAACAATGATGTAAAAAAAAGAAACTACCACATTATTGTTGATAGTTTCTGTTTTACATTATTGTTGGTAGTTTCTTTTTTTTACATCATTGTTGTTAGTTTCTTTTTTTACATCATTGTTGGTAGTTTCTTTTTTACATCATTGTTAGTAGTTTCTTTTTTACATCATTGTTAAAAAAAGAAACTACTAACAATGATGTAAAAAAGAAACTACTAACAATGATGTAAAAAAAGAAACTACCAACAATGATGTAATTCATCCTATTAATTACCGTTGGGGTCCCCTTAAGTATTTTACACAGAAAATGGGTGATTTCACCCCATTTTTTTTGCTTGACTTATTTACATTGAGTGTTGTAAAAATTTGATTGTTTATTTTATTACAAGTTACAGCTTTTAAAGTAAGGAAAATGACTATTTAGAACTTGTGTACTTGAGAATGATCGCACCAGTGATCGAAACGTCGTACTTAATCAGTAACTAAACTCAACACGGAGTTTGATTGTTTATTGCCAAGCATAAAGCTACACAACAGAAGCTGGCTATCTGTGCTCTGCTCGACGCAGGTATTGAAAACTAATTTTTAGCGTTATAAGCCTTCAATACTTGCCACTGAGCCACCAGGAAGTGTTGTGTCCGTACAAACAAACAAAATAAAAAGCACATATTCACTAGACGCAAATTGTCCGATGTTATCGGGTTGAAATTAGTTTCTTTTTTGTTTTTACACCTACGTAAACATGCACATTGATTTTAATAACAATAAAATAAAGTTACCTAAGCAACACAAAATTTGATATACCGCTCGCCAATCTGACACACATGAGCTCAACATTGAAACCGCCAGGACTGAATGGATGTCTCTATTGAAATTGAAACTAAACCTCAAATTACTCGCTCTTCTTAAAATACTCCAGCTCCCCCTTACCGTTGTGTCTGCTAAACTAAACCTCAAACTACTCACTCTTTTTAAAATACTCCAATGTCCCCTTACCGTTGTGTCTGCTAAACTAAACCTCGAACTACTCACTCTTTTTAAAATACTCCAACTTCCCCTTACCGTTGTGTCTGCTAAACTAAACCTCAAACTACTACCTCTTCTTAAAATACTCCAGCTTCCCCTTACTGTTGTGTCTGCTTAAACTAAACCTCAAACTACTCCCTCTTCTAAAAATACTCCAACTTCCCCTTACCGTTGTGTCTGCTAAACTAAACCTCAAACTACTACCTCTTCTTAAAATACTCCAACTTCCCCTTACCGTTGTGTCTCCTTAACTAAACCTCAAACTACTCACTCTTCTTAAAATACTCCAGCTCCCCCTTACCGTTGTGTCTCCTTAATTAAACCTCAAACTACTCACTCTTTTTAAAATACTCCAACTTCCCCTTACCGTTGTGTCTGCTAAACTAAACCTCAAACTACTCACTCTTCTAAAAATACTCCAGCTCCCCCTTACCGTTGTGTCTCCTTAACTAAACCTCAAACTACTACCTCTTCTTAAAATACTCCAGCTCACCCTTACCGTTGTGCCTACTAAACTAAACCTCAAACTACTCACTCTTCTTAAAATATTCCAGCTCCCCCTTACCGTTATGTCTATTAAACTGAACCCAAAAGTCTTCCATTTCCTTCTAAGCAACCACTCGCCCTTTCATCCTGGCAACCACAAACTTCTTCTTCTTTCCTATCGTGGCGCCCTAAGGAAAACCCTAACTACTCTTTTTCTATCATGACGCCCTACGGAAAGCCATAACTCCTTCCTTTCCAACCTGGTTTTCTTTAAATCCCAAAGTTCTTCATTTCTATCATGACGCCCTAAGGAAAGCCCTAACTCCTCATTTTTCACCCTAGCTTCCTTTAAACCCTAGACTTCTTTACTTATATGATGACGCCCTAAGGAAAGCCCTAACTCCCCTCTTTCCATCCTGGTTTTTTTTAAATCCCAAACTTCTTCATTTCTATTATGGCGCCCTAAGGAAAGCCCTAACTCCCGTTCCATTCTGGCTTGCTAAGTAATAGCTAAACAATCCATTTAACCGACTGCTAGCACTTACCAAACTTAGCAATGTTTGAACTCTCTCTCTCTCCGCTGTAAAGTCTATATCAAGATCAGAAAAGTTTCAGTTTTTATACCAATATTATACATATTGGAAAAACTAGTACGATAACAGTGAACATTTCACGACAAAGCTCAAACTACGATTCTTCTAGGAAAAATATTATACACGATTGCGAAATTTAAAATTCCTTTTCGATTGCTAGCTAAGCCTTTACTTTGTGAACGAGGACACCTGGTCCAGAGTGGGTTGAGATGAGTGTTTTTTAGGTCGTTTAACAGTTTTTGATAAATTTCCTCCAGTCATATTTTCTCTTTGGTGAAACTGCACATTGCACTGTCCAAAGGTCAGGAGTTCACTTTAAACAAAATATATGTAAGTGCTAAACACATCGCTGGTAGCGCCACGGTTCGTATCTGCAGCGACACACTGTACAAACCGTTAAAAAATACAGAGGAATGCAAATAAAATACATTGATAACTTAACATTTTAACGACACCTTATAGTAAGTCACATGGGCTAAAACGGTAAGTCCGGAAGCCCAAGGTTCGGGTATAATCGTCCTCTTTAGAAATACTAACAGTTAGCAGAACCTGTCGCCTACATATTAATCTTAACGAATATCGCGCCAACAGCTGAAAGATGTGTTTCGCGTCATATCAAGGCACAAACGTTGGGCCTTCCGATACGCAACCCAGCACGCTATTCACTAGCTCACACCAGAACACACGGTGAATGAATGATACATGAAACAGAAATATCTTCAAAAGAATAAGATGTTTGTTTGTAATTAAGCACAAAGCTATCTGTGCTCTGCCCATCACAAATATCGAAACCCGGATTCTTGCGTTGTAAGTTTGTTTTTGAATTTCGCGCAAAGCTACACGAGGGCTATCTGCGCTAGCCGTCCCTAATTTAGCAGTGTAAGACTAGAGGGAAGGCAGCTAGTCATCACCATCCACCGCCAACGAATAGTGGAATTGACCGTCACATTATAACGACCCCACGGCTGAAAGGGCGAGCATGTTTGGTGTGACGGGGATTCGAACCCGCGACCCTCGGAGTGCGAGTCGAGCGCCCTAACCACCTGGCCATGCCGGGCCTCCTACATTAGAATTAAGCAAATGGCATGCTAATAAAAGGGCCA
>NW_013670857.1:43873-61243 GCF_000517525.1 Limulus polyphemus | reverse complement strand
AGACTGATATCTCCGATTCTCACAAAATAATATGTAGTCATCGTTGTTAACATTAGACTGATATCACCGATTCTCACAAAATAATATGTAGTCATCGTTGTTAACATTAGACTGATATCACCGATTCTCACAAAATAATATGTAGTCATCGTTGTTAACATTAGACTGATATCACCGATTTATTAGAATGATATCATTAGACTGATATCACCGATTCTCACTTCTGAAAAAATTCTATAAAGTAAATTTACCGAACGAAGAAAAAAAAACAAACAAACAAACTTCCTCTTCGCAAAGAGCCAACCACCCAAGATTACCCGAATTTCTTTCTCATTTAATTATGGAAAGCATGATCTTAGACTAAGATAACACGGAAGCTATCTATGTTATCTTAAGTAAATGCTAATGAAAAGGGTCATTTTACGCATAACAGACAGTAATAACTATGTTAGTAGTTGAAAAACGAATACAAATAAAGTCGTACGAATCTTTTTCTTTGTAGCGCACGCTGGTGTTGACTCTGTGACAATAAAAGAAAGCTATACAATTCGCATTCGTGCAGATCGCAGGGATCTAACCCAGAATTTTAGTGATACAAACCCTCGAGCCCTCGTGAACACATCTGTAGTTTTGAGGATAATGCTGTTGTTTGTTTTGGTGCTATGTGTATTTGGTGTAGTAATTACCGACCCCCCCCCCCCACACACATACACTCAAATGGGTCTAAATTCTACTGATCTTCGTTAACTAAGTATCAGCTTTACAAGGCGCGGGTATCAAAACCTGATTTCAAGCGTTGTGAGCCCTCAGAACCTTCCATGTTTTTTTTTTTTCAACAGACTAAAAATTACATCACGGAAACTATGTAATAGTTGGAAGTTGGATTTGTTGTCGTTGTTGATTAATGTTAGCTTGATAAAGAAATAATAACAAATGTTAAAATTTACAATTTCCTGCAGTCTTGTTGTTGTTTTTGGTTGTTTTTTTATCGATAAAGCAAATAAACTAAGCTAAGCCTAAAAGTGCAACTTGCGTTTTCTTTCCGAATACATTTTTCATTCTTGCGGTGGTGTTTCTGAGTTAACAAATTTTTATTTTTTAGGGATGCACGGGTATCCGGGCAGATTTTCGGCCCCGGCCGGGTGTTGGGCTACCCTATAATACTCGGCCCTAATCTTTATGACAACTAACGCGGTACTGAAAGTTACAGTCAATAATTGGTTTAGTTATATATATATATATAAAATAAAAACGTGTTCCGACCAACAAAAACTGACCGCCCGTTGAAAGTCGGGGATTCAGAGAACAATAAGGATTAATAACAGGTATGGCTTGAGAAGTGGATTTCTCAAGAAGGTGAAGTTTTGAAAACAATAGGGATTAGGGATTGAGAAGTTGGGGCTAATCATTGAAAGCTGAAAGTAAAACTTGAATGTTCTGTTGGGATTATTCGGTTGAAACGTCAATTTTGTTTTTGTTTCTAATTTTCGTGTATATTGTTTTTGTGGGTTTTTTTTTCGGGAGGAGGAGGGCAAAAGGAGAACCCAGTCCCGGTTGACACTTGGCCCCGGTATTCGGCCAAATTTTACTAACCGTGAATCTCTATTATTTTGTATTTATGGCAAAGCTACAAAGACAATCTAAAACAGTCCTTAATTTTAAACTAATTACCAGAGCGTAGGCAGCCAGTCAACAGTGCCCTACCATCCATCTCATCCACGCTAGGGGACTGACTTATCACTTTTATAACGCGCTCCCAGCTATATTTAAATTGCGAAGATATTTTTTTTTATATCGCAAGGATTCGAACCCGGCTCGCCATAGAAGTGCTAACAAATTGAACAGATTGAAAGTGTTATAGAAGTGCTTACAAATTGAACAGATTGAAAGTGTTAATATTTTCCTTTCGAAGCATACATACCAGAGCCTGCCAGTTACGAGGTAATATTTATGGAAATTTTCTTTGTGCAAGAAATGCCACTTTAAAAATATCGACATTTCTCCAAAGAGAAATATTTAAAAAAAAACTTCCTGACGCCAAGTCTCCTCTCTCAATTTCTATTACTCTACAACAACAGCAGTTCGAGTTTTTAAGCCTTCTTTATACGGAAGCGCGAGCGTATCGCTTCACACGTAAAAACACTGGTCATAATCGTGGGCCTCAAATACAGTATCTTAAATTTTGTGAAAGCGTTCAAACATTAGGCTCCAGCGAGACAAAAAAAAAACATCACGTTCGTAACTTGTCACTGTCATTTACAGAATATTTTATGCAACATTCTTTACGCGCGAACAAACAACAAGAACAAAACACTTCGTATATAAAAACACAACAATTAAACGACGTAAAGGGAACGCGCTATTTCAAGGGGGTACCATCGGTTTATTTCTTAGGAATGTATTTGTTTGTTTATAATTAAGCATAAAGTTACAAAATGGTCTATCTGTGCTCTGCCCACCACGGGTGTTACAGTTTAACAAACAAATATATGCGAAGTTGTCGTAAGAAACCAACTAAAATTTCGATTAAATCTGGTAGAGAAACTCAGGTTGTATGCTTTGTTATTGCCCCCCCCCCCCTTGTGTGTGTGTGGAGGGAGGGGGAGAGATTGAAGAGTTAATTGAGAGATTTTCCCTTTTGGATTAAACTGTTCTTGATAAATGAAATGACTCTATTTGAAACTAGACACAGCAGAAACAACCATAGTCACCATATTTATTTAGGACTTTAAATTGGTCTTAGGCTGAGATTTCTTGGCACGGATGTCTCCAGGTGGGACAGCGGTAAGTTTAAAGATTTATGACGCTAAGATACGGGGTTCGATTCCTCGCTGTGAACACGGCAGATAGCCCAATGTCGTTTTGTAGTAAAAGCACCTTGGTATGGGCACAAGTTAGACGAAATCGCCATCTATCGGCTGACGAATTTCCTAATCATATCTATCCTTTATCAGTTAACCTAACCCATATAAAAGCCAGTGTCTGTCACGTCACGCTTGATTTTTCGAAACAGGAGTAAAAAACAAAAAACAAAATTCATTTATCCAGATAGAATAGTTCGATTAATATCTGCCCATCACGATTTTAGTGACGGAGTGCAAGGGAGCCGTGAGAGTGGGGGGTGCCGTGAAACCTTGTAAGTGTAGTGAGTGTTGGTATAATAAGCCTAAAGTAAAGCGCATAAAATTTATCATGAAAGTAAAAATATCGGTTCAATTTTAAACTTAAATCGTTTCTGAACTAAGCTATTTTCTGTTATATCACCAACATTTTAGATAAAAACAAACCTATTTAATCAACGAAGACACTAAATTAAGAAATAAACAAATATATTTCCAGTTTTGTTGACTATACATTTCATTTTATACTTTCAGTACATAGATTAACAACAATATTAGGTTATACTTTTGTTGCTAAGCAACATGACATAAAAGTCATTGTTGTAACGTGGTGTTAACAAAATATTCCGGCTTTTCTATATATTAGAAGTTGTTAATATAACCGATTTTGATCAATAATTATTATATGAATACGCCACTAATTCATTTCACGAATGATCTAAATTTTGATTGGCTCACAAAGGAATTTACTGACTTTTGACTGCACTTTTTCTGCCTCTTTGTTGGTCAAGCTTGATTTCGCAAAATTTATTTATTTCAGTTAGCTATAAAATGTGAAGTTAGGATATACTGTGGGTGGGGGGGTGGTAGTACTTGCCTCGTCATTTTTGACGGGCCATATACGCTGGTCGTATGAAAAACATATTAAAGTTGCAGTGTATAGAGAATAAATATAAACAGTCTTCTACACTTTGTGTGTTTTTAATCAAATGCGCGCGTTTCTGCGTTAAAAACAACAATAAAAACACAGAAACAAACAGCGAAAGACACAAAAAAGTATACGTACACATTTCATCATTATCTGAATTGAACCTAAGTTGAATAGTTAGCGTAGTACGATCATAAGATTTCTTTAAAAAGTTCTGGGAATTAACGAAAGTAAAACTGATCGCTCAATTATAGAATTTAATCTGATCAAAGTTTATCAAGAAGTTACCGAATTAACAAGAGGATTAAAAGATTAACAAGAGGATTAAAAGGCCGAAATCTCAATTACCATATCTAGTTTTGCCGGATCTTTCAAGCTTAACAAATTCAAAAGCGAAGTTTATCTAATCAGACATTTTTATCGACCTAATCTCAGAGCTTTGGATGTGTATACGGCAGAAATAATTTGTACGAGTACCATATGCAACGTATCTGTTTTTTTTATCTGTTATATACGATAAATCTACCTTAACCCTTCAACTGCGGTTGACATTATATTATGTCCTCTGTCCTCCTGATAGGAATTTAGGTCTTTGTGACTTAGGAGGGTCAGGTGCGCTGGGACCTCTTCCTCCTTATATTATGCTAGCATTTTGCGCACAACATTTTGAATGGCCCGCCGCAAAAATTCGCAGATCTTTGCGCATGGGGTGGTAGGTCGATTTACACGAGCCGTAAACGAAGGGTTAATTAACTTTTGATGCTTGCGTTATACAAAATCTGTATTTTTCATTAACATTATTATAATAGAAATATTTCTTCTATCTGCTAATGGTACACAAGTATGAATTCCGACAACAATTGCAATTCTTTCTACATCTTATATAGGGGCTCCCCACCTAGTGCCTCCCCCCAAATTCAAACCGAAATTACGTCAACAACAGAATATTATTTTGTTCTGAATAACGCGCAAAGCTCCACGAGGGTCATCTGCGCTAACGGTCCCTAGAACGACTAGAGGGAAGGCATCTAGACAACGCCACCCACCGCCAACTCTTGCGCTACTTTTTTTTTACCAACGAATATGGTATTGACCGCCCCATTATAACGCCCTCACGGCTGAAAGGGCAAGCATGTTTAATGTGACAGGAAATTGAATCCACGACCCTCAGATTGCTAGTCGAGCGCCCCCCAAACCACTTTGGCCACGACAGAAAGAAAAACATAAAACTTTGGGAAGTAAACAGCTTTCACTATAAATGCCACGCGACCAGAGGGCTTCGCCACATAGTATCATATTTTAACGCAAGACCAGGTCAAATTCCCTGTCAGGCTATAATACCCTCCGATCCTCCTTCTCGTGGGTAGAATTATTTATTTTCTGCAGGCATCCGTAATGATGGAATTTTTTCCCCCCAGTTTGTATAGACAGAAAGATAGTAGAAAATAACAATAATATATGCCTGGATGATTCCTTTTCTAATTCTTAACTCGAATTCAATATCCTACATTCTTCAAACATAATTAAAGTCAGCAACGAACATATAAATTGTATGAACGGAGAAAAAAAAAAGAAGAACAGAATGGAAAATACAAGTGTCCAAACAATTTCTCTACATAAACAATTACCTACGATTTTCCCCGCTTTCTTTCTCACTAGTAACAAATTCACTTCTCGTGAATGATTGTTGTCTCCGAATTTCATTACAGTGTACACACGCAGGGCTGCATGCTAATGTACTAGGCCACACCTTAACACCAAGATTAAAGAAATTACAAAACCTTGTGTGCCTAAACATCCGTCCAATCAGTCTGTATTCATCTATCTAAGCTATTTTTCTATTGTGTTTGTGTGCACTTACAATCATTAACGTTCCTTAGTTTCAGAAATTGATTAGGTCGAGTTTTGTAGATTGGCTTACGTAAAACTCCTGGTCAGTGTTTAGCATGCCAGACTGTGAATCTAAAGGTTCGCGATAATAGTGATGATTAAATATTCACTGCTACAAATGTATATTCGAAAGGGCATTTCTTTCCATGCTATCTTGTATATTCCGAGCCCCATTGTTACAAATGTATAATCGAAAGGGCATTTCTTCCATGTTATCTTGTATATTCCGAGCCCTACTACTCAAATGTATATTCGAAAGGTCATTTCTTTCCATGCTATCTTGTATACTCCGAGCCCCACTGCTACAAATGTATATTCGAAAGGGCATTTCTTTCCATGTTATCTTGTATATTCCGAGCCCCACTGCTACAAATGTATATTCGAAAGGGCATTTCTTACCATGCTATCTTGTACATTCCGAAAACAACAGAGAAAGAAATACCTCCACGCGAGTGATTATTTAAACGTTTTTAGTGCGAGACTGATTACGACCCTCGAAGCTTCTTTAAATTAAAGAAAACCAACTAAATGCATGACACGATGTTCAGACGAATTTAATTACTGCCAATTAGCGTCGACGTGAGTGCCTTAAAACACAAGCAAGTGAGACTGTACGGGATCTGTCTGGCACGACGTTTAAAACGTCTGCACAAAACTGAACTGTTAAAATATTTAAACATTATTTTTACTTCAAACCCCCCCCGCTCATCATAAACAGGAACTTAAAACTTTGCTTATTGTTTCCAGAAACGAAGTTTAAAAGATCCCCCAACCCAAATTATTGCGACGAAATTTAATTAACCTTAACTTCTGCAACAATTACATCACAAAAGTTTTTGCTAGCTCGCCTATGACACGTGAGTGTGCTCCAATGTAATCAGTTTCACTGTTAAAGCGTTACAGGACTTAGAAACTTTCTTTAGTGTCTGTTTTTCCTCCATTAAACTCCTATGCTGATGAATATTTTATTTACAAAAGTTGCTTAAATGATAAAATAAACTAGATGTACTTGCGCAGGATACCCCAAAAGTGTTCCCTTTCAAGAGTCAATAAAACCAAAATTAAGAGTTACAAATATTTTTTTATTTCTTGCTTTTGAAGTTCATAAGTCATGCAGTGTTGTAGCCTACACAGTGCATAATTCTTCTCGTGATTAATGGCACGAGCACGTTTTACTAACGCCTTTTTAGTGTCTACTGACTGACTGACTGACTGACTGACACACAACTGTATAGTGGTGCTAGCGGTTAAAACAGGTGACCTAAATAAAGACACATTCAGATTTTACTCCTATTACTCTTCCAGCAGAGGAATGTTTAACAAATCTGCATTATAACTATGTTGCTGTTATGTTTTTCGTTCTAATTTTGAGGCGCGGGTTGGTCCTGTGGTAAAGCTCTGAATATCGGAACTAGCAAACCGGGTTCGAATCTGGGCGATAGCATAAAATATTCTCCCACTTTAAGCTATGGGTGCGTTATAAGAGGTGCGCTTGATCCCATAGATTAGATGGCGGATGGTATTGTGTTGCCTTTACACTAGTCGCTTATGATACTAACCGGTGCTTCCATAGTGCGCTAAATGCGCCGTGTATTTATACACAACCGCTTTATTGTATTTGTGTTACGTCGCTGGTCCCGCGGTGGAACAGCGGTAAGTCTAAGGACTTCGGGGTTCGATTCCCGCGCTAGACTGATGATAGCAGAGCGTGCTTGTACGGTACACTAATTACGCTGTTTATTTGTACACAAACGCTTTACCGTATTTGTGCTGTGTTTCTTATAACCGTGTGTGTGTATTTGTTTATGTCAATGAGAACAAGAGGAAATCCTCAATAGCCGCGGCACGTGAAATTATTTTAGGCAGGAATAGACTAAAATAATCTATGAGACCTTTGTTTCCCTTTTTTTATTAGCTATATTTTTGTGCGCCAGCAATACCATACGTGGGGCGCGCGTATAATCGACTCGATTTTATTACTCATCAGGATCTCTTCCAGCCTACCCTCAAATTGAAATTCTTTTAAGCAGGATTAAAGTAAATTAATCTATGAAACCTTGGGCGTGGTCTAATATACCAATCGAAAGGATTTGACCTCCTGAGTCGAAAACTGTAATTAAATCTCAAATCGGTCAAGAGATGACGGAGCTATAAGCTAAAATTGTAAAAAAAACAAAACAAAAAAAAACTGAGAGCCGTTCTATGAGCCGTTATGACGCTGCAAAAAATAAAAGCTATGTGCATGACACGTAAAACCCGTCTATGCTTTAACACCGAATTTGTAAAACTGCGAACAATCTACATATAATAAATTATACTGCAATTCAATATTCACCACGCTCGAATATGTAAGTTCTACAAACCAATTAGTACGATAACGGCATTACTGGATAACACGTAGGGTATAAAATCCAAACAGTACATCTAGAAAGTTCTACAAGCCTATTATTACGATAACGGCATTACTCAATAAAACGTAGGGTTTAAAATCCAAACAGTACATCTAGAAACTGTAGGTCCTATTTTTAGTGTTTCTTGTTTGACAGGCACAAAGCCACACAGTGGGCTATTTATGTTTTGCCCATAACGGGTATCGAAACCCAGTTTCTAGAGTTATAAGTCTTAAGTATTATTAGGACTAGTATTTTTTCGTTGCACTCGTAAATTACAAATATGATAACTCTTCCATTTGTAAATAATGCTAAATAAAATGTATCATAAGCATAAACATAATATTTTTATGGTCTCACACATTAACGTATCCTTCGAGATTTATTACGTACGAAAAACAAACAACTATGCAACCCTTCGTGGGCGTGCTTCAGTTGTCAGTTTAAAGAAGATTTGAACCCTAAATGAAAGTTATGTAAAAAGAATATTTCATTTTAGTCTGAAACTTGTGGTTGAAAGGTTGCATAGAAATAAAAAAAAAGAACTAAGATATTTTCTTTTACGTTTATTCATTTGTTTTCTGTAACCTGTAACCGATCATCTAAGTTATTATTCCAATAACACTGTATACTAAAACAATTTCCTGATTTCGCTTTTACATCAGTTATTATTTTGGAGCTCTAACAGAAAATAATCCCTTAGTTCCTTTTGTTGCTAGGATATAGTTCAAAGTTGTTGTTTTTTTGTTGCTAGAATACAATTCAAAATATTTTCTGTTGTTACAGGTGTAGTTCAAAGTTCGTTCTGTTGCTAGGACATATTTCACGTTTTGTTTCTAGGATTTAGTTTAATTTTTTTTTCTGTTACTAGGACATAATTCAAAGTTTCTACTGTTGCTAAGGGTGTAGTTGAAAGTTAGTTTTGTTTCTGTGATATAGTTCAAAGTTTTTGTTGTTAGAATATAGTTTACAATTTTTTCTGTTGTTAGGATATAATTCAGTTTCTTCTTTTGTTAAAGGTGTAGCTGAAAATTAGTTATGTTTTAGGATATAGTAGTTCAAAATTTGTTTTGTTGCTAGGATACAGTTCAAAGTGTGTTTTGTTGCTAGGAGACAGTTCAAAGTGTCTTTTGTTGCTAGGATGCAGTTCAATGTTTATCCTGTTGCAAGGATATTTACAAAACACCAAGAATGTAATATAATTCAGACGTCTCTCCAGCCCTAACCAAACAATAATATACTTCTCACGTAATAGGTGTACAAAGATAGAACATTCGAAAACCTATGACGGTTTCTTTGACATTGATAAACTGTGTGCAGAAATGGCATGCAAGTAGAAACTGCTGTGACTGAATCACCAGCACACTTGTCTTAGTTCTCTCACTACAAGAGAAAAGGAAACAGGAAGAACTTTACAAATCGTAGCATTTTCAGGTCGTAAAAATCAATATTTATTAACAATTTCTCATAATTAATTCGTACCATTTGGTACATTTAAGGTACTTGGCGTTTGGAATCTGAACGTCATCTTATGTGACACACGGGCTAACTTGGCCAGGTCAGAGAGCAATACAGTTCACTACGATTTAGAATTGTTGACCAGTCAACATTACCCACAGTCTACACTGGCTGCTCTTAACCAAATAGTGGTATTAACTGTAATCTTTTTATAACGTAACCACAACTGAAAGAGTGGAGCGTACTAAGTGGCTCGAACCTTGAACACTTTGCACACAAATCGTTAGGTAACGCCCAGACAAGAAATATAGGGTCTGGTCTTCTAATATTACAGGCAAAAAAGAAAACCAAACAAAAGCCCTAGCCGCAAAGATGTTGTTTTTTGTTTTATTTCTGTAATTAACAAAGTTTACACTTCTTCAAATTCCTCTTAGAACATATGAAATATGTTTGCGATTAATTAATTAATTAATTAGAGTGAGTGAGAGACAACATCCAAGGACGTCGAGGCATACTGAATTATCTGCGCTATGTACATCACAGGGATCGAATCCTGAACTTTACTATCATAAACCCTCATGCTTACCGTTGAGTCACCATAATATGTGGTAAAAAGGTGTTTATTTGCTATTTAGCACAAAGCTACACAATGGGCTATCCATTCTCTGCCCACCACTGGTATAAAAACCACAGGTCCACTGGGGGACAGGTGAAAAGGTTTGGTTTGTTTTGAATTTCGCGCAAAGCTACACGAGGGCTATTTGCGTTAGCCATCCCTAACTTAGCAGTGAAAGACTAGAGAGAAGGCAGCTAGTCATCACCACCCACCGCCAACTCTTGGGCTACTCTTTTACCAACGAATAACACATTATAACGCCCCCACGGCTGAAAGGGCGAGCATGTTTGGTGTGACGGGAATGCGAACCCGTGACCCTCAGATTGCGAGTCGAGCGCCCTAACCACCTGGCCTTGCCGGGCCCCATCGATGTTAAAAGCGAATGTAGACGTTTCATATTATAATTAGTTATAAAAAGTAAATTCTTCATTTTAAATCCTTTAAGTGTTCTTGTACTTCAGTAAGCTAGGATATGATTAAACATTACAAAACTATTTATATTTATTTGTAAAAGATTTGTCACAAGAAACAAGTAGGAAAGCTGAAAAAAAATTAATACACTAGATATAAATATATATATATAAAATAAAACTTACGAAATTTCTCCAAACGGTGAAAAAGCTTCTTTTAGTTGTGTTGTCTCAATTTCTGGACTCAGGTCACCCACAAAAATATGGTGATGCTCTAACAGAAAGTAAAGTATAAATGAATTCGTTTAGTTTAGTTAGTTTTGTGTACAACTTTTATGAGCAATGGAATACTATGAGAAGCAGCGATAAAGAGCACATAATAAATTCACCTGATAGAAAATATAGCGTCCTTCTAAGCTAAAGTATGACTTACATATAAATCATGGGCTTAATATATACTTTACATACAAAATATGGTGTCATATTAGGCTTAACGTATGCTTTACATGCAAAACATGGAGTCATATTAGGCTTAACGTATGCTTTACATACAAAACATGGAGTCATATTAGACTTAACGTATGCTTTACGTACAAACATGTCGATATATTAGGCTTAACATATTATGTAAATATAAAACATGGCGTCATGTTAGGCTTAATAAACAACACAACTGGCTATTTCAAAGTAATTTTTGAAATTATTTATATTCGTTTTCCAAAATCATTTACATATTTTTAATAGTTTACACATGGACACACTACAAAGCTGCATTGTATGCTTACTGAAACACCTACTGCGTTAATAGTACACATTACCAACGAACAGTTTTCTTTTACATGCTATAAACAGATTTAGTTTCTTTCTTTCAAAGATACTTTTCAAGTAGTTACTCTTTTCCATATCTTAATGGTGAAAACTTTGCACAACATCCATGAATTCACAGTTCAGCGTCAAGTAATTGTCACAGGTGTTTCTTATTTCCCTGTTAACACTCAAATATAGGGTTAACAGTTGCCAAAAGGAAAATGAAAAGAGAGAAATATGCCAAAAAACGTCTTATCATCTTTAAGAAGGATTGTTTAATATGCCAGGAGTGAATAAAATATAACCGAATCGTTTCACCTTATTCGCTTCTGGTGTGTTAAACGCCCTTCCTTGAATTCGGTTATATTGGTGTGTTAAACGCCCTTCCTTGAAGATGAAACGAAGAAGCGACATAACAGCGTTGTTTCACAGTTGAAGATAATTTAACACTCCAGAAACGAAATAATCGCGTCGTTTCGCCACCCAACAGAAACATTATTATAAAGCGTACATATTCAAAAACCTTAAACCTTTAGTGACTAAAAGGTGAAAAATAAAATAGCTAGAAACGGATTAACGCGATAACAATTTTATAGTTTATTCGTTAACCTAATCTTTAACATTACGAAACGTTTCTCCAAATTGCGTACACTCTAGATGTGTCACGCGAATTTTAACGAAACTAATACCAACTTATAGTGGTGATAATATACAGGTTTTGTTTTTAAGTTCGTGAATCGTATTTTACAAAGACTTAGTTTTCTACCTGATCAATAACCATCCAACGTAGATAAAATTCGTTAAACATAAAACAAGTATATTGGAAAACAAAGAAAGAAAAAACTCATCTACATACTGGGTTGTAAGAAAGACAGAAAAACATGCGCCTATTAATCTACAATTCCGATAACCGTCATTCTTACATTAAGGAAAAATACCACACGACGTGGAGAAGTAACAGCACTAAATGATAATAATAATAATTATTTCACTCACTTCTGGACAAATAACTTTCGGACGAACCGCCCATCGTGAGACACCAACTTATAGTTGACAACAACGTAGACTATTTTTGGTTTAACAGAACAAAAGCAAGAACTCGCGAATTGAATGGAAATGGAGCACGAAATATACATAAGAACAATAAGAGGACTGGGGGAGTTAGGGGTGGGTGGGTGTTAAACTAAAACTTAACCATAGAACGTTCCTTTATTATGAGTTAAATTGTTATGCAGCGATACTGTGACAACAATATAAGTGACGTGTTAAACTAAAACTTAACCATAGAACGTTCTTTTATTATGAGTTAAATTGTTATGCAGCGACACTGTGACAACAATATAAGTAACTGTTGCCACCTATATTGTTGTACGTTAACTATTACGTGGTCGTCTATTCCTATACGTTCGACGTAGGTGTATATCACTGTACGGTTCAAGGTGCGTGTCCTAATGTTATTATACGTATCAACGTATTTACTTTACGTTGAAGAAATGTGACTAACTAACAGTATGTAATTCGGTTAGTAAACGCGACAGTTTGTATATTATGAGTAACAAATATTTTTATTCAATGCTGTGTTGTAGCTTACAAAGTGCACAATTCTTCTCGTGATTCATGGTATGCACTTGTTTTACTGACCTCACGACAGTACAAATTGCAACGTTAAATGTCCCTTATGTGACGTCACTTTGGTGTCGACTGACTGAATGACAGATAACATAGTACTGTACAGTAATGCGAGTGATTAAAACGGGTGCCCCCTCGAGGCAACTTCCAGTCCCCTTTCGGTGAAAATACGTATAAACTAACAGAACATAACCCGTGTATTTTACCTCCCCCCCTCCTCTTCTTTTGTTTTTAATAATGTATCACAGCACTCCCAATTTCTTGTCCGTGAATAGAAACGTTAAAGTAGGTGAGCTCTCCAAGTATGGATTTCTGTGTGCTTGTTTTTCTTGATCATTTTCCTGGAAGTCAGTTGGTATAAGAAACAACACTGTCAACGTACAACTGAAATCTACAGGAGCTTTGAGTGGCAATGTCAACATAATGCACTCAACGCAATTCAAACAGCACGGAGCCTCAAAGAAAAGTTAGCTTCGAAGGAGGCGGCCACGAGATTAAAGAATCGAGTACGAGTCAAGGTAGATAAGATCATCAAATAGGAATTCATAGCTCCAAGTCTTGTGGCACTTTCCTAGAGCAGTTACTTTATCTCTTTTAGTGTGACAAGAAACTTAGCTACGATAGGCTTAGTAACTCTTGTCACTAATCTATACATCTCCTTATAAAAACAGACGTGAGCTCCACTCGTAACTGCCTACTGTAATATTTAACATCTCTAGATTTTGCTGAAACACTATCAATTTCTTGGCTGGAGGCGGCAATCGTATTATCTCTAACAATACGGCAGACTCGATTATTTCACAAATCCGCTCCCACTTAAATTTCAAATCCATGTATTTATTTACTTTTTTAAACGAGATCGTCGCTTGAAACTGCTCCGACTTCACTTGACGTCATAATTTTCTATAGCTATATACATTTTACATATCACCTGGATACAGAAAGAACGCCACACCTAACAACAACAACAAAAAGGACTACACCGACATTACTCTCCCTAGAGCTTCTACAACAGACTTTAGAGATTCTAGAGTAAAAATGGCCTAATGTGGCCTGTTGGGTTGAGCGTCGGACTGCAATTCGAGGTCTTATTATACTGTTGGCACATTATGAAAGTGACAGAGTTTATTTGTTTGTAGTTAAGCACAAAGCTATACAATAAGCTATCTGTGCTCTGCCCACTACGAGTATCGAAACCCGGTTTCTAGCAGTGCAAGTCCGCAGACTTACCGCTGTGCCACTAGGGGGCGAAAGTGACAGAGAATCTCTTTATTGGGTTCAAAGAACCGAAAAAGTCCTCGTATTGGTGGGTGCTGCTGGCTGGCTGCCTTTCCTCTGGTTAGTTGTTCAAAATTAAGGATGTCTCTACCTGAATCCTGGATGTTTAGCACACATGCGTATTAGGTGCTATTCAGATTGTACATCGCAATTGAAAGGCGAAGTATTAACGAGGGAATAACGTTTAAAAATCATCGATATCAAAAAGGGAATAACGTTTAATAATTGGAGTTTTGGTTCACTTGATAGTATCTTATAATGGTGGTTGGAGCTTTGGTTCACTTGATAGTATCTTATAATGGTGGTTGTTGAAGTTTTGGTTCACTTGTTAGTATCTTACAATGGTGGTTGGAGCTTTGGTTCACTTGATAGTATCTTACAATGGAACAAGTTGGAGTTTTGGTTCACTTGATGGTATCTTATAATGGTGGTTGTTGGAGTTTTGGTTCACTTGATAGTATCTTACAATGGAAAAAGTTGGAGTTTTGGTTCACTTAATAGTATCTTCTAATGGTGGTTGTAGGAGTTTTGGTTCACTTGTTAGTATCTTACAATGGTGGTTGGAGCTTTGGTTCACTTGATAGTATCTTACAATGGAACAAGTTGGAGTTTTGGTTCACTTGATAGTATCTTATAATGGTGGTTGTTGGAGTTTTGGTTCACTTGATAGTATCTTATAATGGTGGTTGTTGAAGTTTGGGTTCACTTGATAGTATCTTACAATGGAACAAGTTGGAGTTTTGGGTTCATTTGATAATATGTTACAATGGTGTTTGTTGGAGTTTTGGTTCATTTGACAGTATCTTATAATGGTGGTTGTTGGAGTTTTGGTTCACTTGATAGTATCTTACAATGGTGGTTATTGAAGTTTTTGGTTCATTTGATAGTATCTTACAATGGAGTTACTACGTTTTTGACACGCATGACGTTGAAAGAGTTTCAAGAAACTCTTAAAATAATCACAACCTTTATTACATGTATAATAACATCAAATCGACCCATAATAGAAGATTCGAATGAAGTCGATTCAAAGCATATATCATTAGATATGTAGGTTAAAAACATACAAACTCAGTGTCTACTTAAGATGATATAAACTATTTTTAGAATCATATGGCCATTTCAATCCCATTGATTATGTAATCTAACCTATCAGGCTCTTTATTAAACACGATTTCTTTAATGAATGATCATAGAAGCATTCTGTAAGTAGTGATTCAAGTTTTACATAAAATACATAATAAAAGCATTGTAATGTTTTTAAAAATTGTAGGCTTCCATCTAACTGTATAATAATGCATTGTATTAGAAAGAATTTCAAAGAAAATTTACCTGTATGCTTACTTTCAAGGATGAGTCGGGCAGTGATTTAACACGGTTACAGAGTAAATACATGAATTTCTTTAGTTGGAGCCCTATCTCAGGACCGCGTTGACATCAAAGCACATACTAACCAATCAGAACTTTTGTGCAACTGTTTGTTTGTTCTTGAATTCATGTCAATATATCTTTCTCTGGGGATGTTTAATATTTAACCTATAAAATAATTTCTATTTTCGGTTTTTCCTTTTGTATTTCTTATGTGGCCTCGGCCCTGTCTTTTTCGTTTTGCTAACATATTTGTTTTTGATTAGTTTATGACATATTATGCGATAAAAAGTTACAATTATATATATATATATATATATATATACACACATATATTGCAAGTCTCTGAATGCCTTCAATTAAAAGAAAGACAGACCATTAACTGAGATTTTAATAAGAACTCGGTAAGAAACACCAGAAAAAAAATGAGAGGCGTAAACTTTACAAGTAACTTTTCCATGAAGTAACATCAGCCTTTTTTTTGGGGGGGGGGGGGGGGCAGAAACGTTGTACGATGCATAATAAAATTTGCAGCGCTTAGTATTTGATTGTTATTGTCGAAAGAATACGAGCACACTTCATCATACCAAGTGTTCATTCTATCGTTCAAACTTACAACTTTAGTCCGTCCATACAAAACAAGAAGTGTAAAAAAGAAACTTACGCGGATAACGCTGAGGTGGATTATCAAATCAAAATACCCGCCACCCTTTCGAAAATGACATGCAAAATTTTCTGTATTGTTCAACTAAAACAACAATCAGATTTTCCGAAACATCTTGAAAACATCGAAATTATTCGGTTAAATGGATTTAACTTGTCTTCTGGTCCTGCATATGATCCATCACGCTGTTCGTCCTGAAGAACACAGTTAAGTTGTTTGTGTATGGAGAAAGAAACTGATGGTTAAAAGCTTTGTTTGTTTGTTTGTTTGTTTTTAAATTTTGCGCAAAGCTACACGAGGGCTATCTGCGCCAGCCGTCCCTAATTTAGAAGTGTAAGCCTAAAGGGAAGGCAGCTAGTCATCACCACCCACTGCCAACTTTTGGGCTACTCTTTTACCAACGAATAGTGGGATTGACCGTCACATTATAATGTTCCCACGGCTGAAAGGTCGAGCATGTTTGGTGGGACGGGGATTCGAGTCGAGCATCCTGACCACTTGGCCATGCTGGGCCATAAAAGCCTTGTTAATTTGATATTTTATGTGCACGACTAAACACTAATGGGGAGTTCTCTAAGGTGGAAACGCGAGAGGTTCCAAAGGGGGTTGCGAAAGAATTGAAAAGATTTAACAAATCTTTATGTCTCTCTTTTTTGATACCAATGCGTTAAACATGTCTTCGTTGTCTGATACGGCAGTGCTAAGGGGAAACCATATACATTAAACACTAGAGAAATGGGGAGTTCTCAATCTGTTGGTCAAGACTCTATAGCCGCCTTTGATAAAGAAGAAGGACGACTGTTAGCCAAGACCACTCATCGCTAACTCTTGACCTTTTACTCTCTAACCGAATAATTGCATTTCACAGTGTTTTTTTTATCGCGCATCTAGACGCCAAAGTACGGAGCGCGTATTTTTCGAAAGGTAACGGGTAACGACCACGAATCCTGGTACTTCCTTTTAGTACTATGCATGTTTTAAAGGTTAGGGAATGAATAATTCAAAATTGTATAGAATCACTTTATTTTTCATAAAACAGAAATAATTCTCTGTTTATTTTCAGTCATCCAACAAATGGGGGGGGGGGGGGGG
>NW_013670857.1:39634-42881 GCF_000517525.1 Limulus polyphemus | reverse complement strand
CCCCCCCGTACTATAAATATTCCAGAAAATAAAATGAATCGACATTAAGAGACTCGTCCATCATCCGAAAAAGCACGTTTCCTTCTGCTTTAGTAGAAATATGATTTGGCAAAGATTTCATTTTGAGACGTATCACAAATTCATCCTTAGCTTTAATGTTTCCAACACGCTTTATATCTTGGAATGTTATTCTTCTAGTATGCATTGCATCATACACGTTTTTCTTTTAATTTTTCTTGGAGGATTAAGATGAAAAAAAAAGAAGATAAAAACGATTTCTAGAACACACACAACAAGGCTTAAGCGTGTTTTGGGGAAAGTTAATGGATAAGGGTACTTGTGGTTGTTTTTGTTTGCGCAAAGCTACACGAGGACTATCTGTCCGTAAGTTCGATCTGACAAGACCAGATTTAAGGCAGCTAACCAAAAGCACCCATCGCCAACTGTTAGACTACCCTCATCTGTTACTCTTATAGCGCACCCAGGGAGCCAATGGATGATCAAGTTGACAAGCGTACATCTATTCTTGTCTCTGTCTCCACCATTCCTTCCAGTGACTGCCCGGGTCCATCTTCTTCAGCCCCAAGATATAGAATAATCATTCGTTCACGCCCTCAGTCGCTGGAATCTAAGTCCGTTGACAGAGATCTGTCCACTCGACCAAGGGCAGGATCCATGGAGGTCGACAGACCTCCTTCTAGTAAAGAAAAACGGCGTGGTCGTAAACATGAGGGTTCTCCACCTATGTAAAAATGATCACTTTGATTCAGTGGAACTGTCGAGGTTTTCGTTGTAATCTCGATTCCCATCATCCCGTGTGCGGGGATCATTTTTCTGGCAAAACTGAAACTCTTGAATTCAGTCAGGCCATGATGACTGTTACACCATGTACATCTCGCGGGCTCGTGGCTTTCTTGAGTTGCTACATACAAACAAGTATTTTCGACGAAACTTCAAACGCAAACTCCAAGTTATCTACCCTCATCCGTTTACACTCGTTCTCAGAGCTGCGTGGATTCTGTCACTAAAAGGAAGAGGTTCAGTTCGTAGTTGTAAGATTTTTTTGTCAAGATCTTCACTAAAGTATTATTCAAGTATTCTGCATTATTATTATTATGTAAGTGTTATTCAACATACGCCATTAATAGTCTGTGAATATTTCCCGCAATTTAAAGCTGTGGGTGTGTTATAAGAGTGAAATTCAACCCCTTAGGGTTGAATGGGTGATATGGTGGAGCCGACTGCTTTTCCTCTGATCACTAGTTCAAAATTAGAAAAGGCGGAACATAGCATTAGCAGCTTTGCCATAAATACGAAGTAAAAATACAATTATGACTAATTTATTCGTGTTGGGTTCCTCTCAAACACGAAAAATATACAAATAAATGGGCCAAATTTTCCACGAATCTAAGCAGACTTTCAACCTAGTATTTTAATACTACTTACATGTTCATTTCTCACGCACGTTTTCTGAAACGTCTGTACGCTTAAAAGCGGAACGGTATTTGATATTTTAAAAGCAAAACATCAGGTTACACGACACATGGAATTATGGGGGGGGGGGGCACATGAGAAGAGCTTCCCAGGGTCCAGACATAGTTGCCTAACAATACCCCATGGGTACTCTTAACCGAACAGCGGGTTTGTCTGCCAGTCATAACGCCTCAGTAACTGAATATACGGTTCGTGCACATTAACATATCGCGGCCTTAACCTTGAACCTTCTGATACGAAGCCTCTACGTTAAATATTAAACCGAACCAAGTGAGGCCCAAAGGATTGCAAGGTTCCTACCCCCGTTATTTGGGACCGTGGATGCGGTATAAGTGATGGTCAAGTCCCACTATTCGATTAGAGTGGCTCCCGAGTTGGCGGTGGGTGGTTTTATCTCTCTCTAGTCTATCACCAGAGAGAGCACAGACAGTCCTCGTGCAGCTTTGCGCGAAAACCGACAAATACCAACAACCACTCGACCACGCCCAGCCCCCAAATCTCTGAGCTTAATTTTGAATTTGCCTTTTCATAGTGAGTTGGAGTGTGGCTGGCGTGAAAACATTGTGATAAAAACATCAACCGAATTATCAAGTCGCTCACAGCCATATTTGAAAACCGAACGATATAAACAATTAGATTAACCAGAAATTTATTCGAAATAAATTCCGATCTACATTCAAATCCGTACTTGCTATAAAAAACAGAAAAATCCCCCCCCCCCAATGGTAAGTATGAAGAATCTTAACTATACAAACCGGGTTTTGATAACACACAGCACAAGATAGTCCATTGTGTAGCTTTGTGCTTAACTACAAATAAACATACCAAAGGATTTTTTTTTCCGAAACATTATCACTTATGAAAATGAATTAATTTCTTAAACAACGGAACTTTTTTAACCTAGAAAAACCTAACTTTGTGATGGAAGAGGAGCTGTTGACAAAACCCACCGCCAACTCTTTACCAAGGAATAGTTGGATTGAGCGTCACATTATAACGCCCCTGCGACCCACGTATTTCGAATAGACCGCTCTAACCACCAGGCTACAGGAAGAAGAGAGTTAATATATTGTGGGCGTCATCATATTCCCTTGGGTAAAAAGTCACCCCAGGGTAAGTATCACCATGACCATTTCTTAGGGGGACAAGGCGTGCCAGGACTGTGAAACGGATAATTCCTTAAAATGCGCTCTGCACTATTTGACCAGACCAGAACAGTCCAAGAGTTGTCGGTGAGTGCTGTTGCTTCCCCCCACCCACTCCCTAGTCTATCAAGTTCAAAATTAGGGGCAACTACGCGCAGATGGCCCTTTGTGTAGCTTTGCGCAAAAAGTTTGAAATAAACAATATTAGCGACTCTAATTCCAGATGGAAGAAGTAACCGGTGAAATAACCAGTGAAATTCATTCCTGATCAAATGGAAAGTCACACTAATAACAAAAATAGCCGTTCCTTATGACTTTCACGCTTCAGTGAGTGGAAGTTTGATAAACTAGAGAGTGTGTGTGTTCGTACCTGTTTGTTATCAGTTGTAGTTTTGTTTGTTTGTTTGGGAATTCGCGAAAAGCTACACGAGGGCTATCTGCGCTGTCCGACCCTAATTTAGCAGTGAAAGACTAGAGGGAAGGCAGCTAGTCAACACAACCCACCGCTAACTCTAGGGCCACTCTTTTACCAATGAATAATGGGATTGATCACCACCTTATAAAGCCCCCAAAACTGAAAGGGGCGAGTATGTTCGGTGACGGGGGAT
>NW_013670857.1:34734-38716 GCF_000517525.1 Limulus polyphemus | reverse complement strand
GCTGTAGCTTCGTTACTTTCCGTTGAGAAGTATGTAGTCGGCGCTGCTATCACACCGAAACGACTGCACGTGATTGGCGGATGTAAGCCAGCCTATGCTACCTGCAGCTTTTTCTAGCAAAGAACATTCAATTGAGGTTACTTCTGCATGGGGGGAAGAGAAAATGTTCCCAGAACCACCTATATTTTACAATGAAGAAGTTGGCGAGGCGGAAAGCATCGGCAAAAAAAAATATATATATATATAAAAATCAGGTTAACGTCCACAAAGCACATTTTGTTATAGTTTAAAGCTATCACAACGACACTGTGTAAACCCATGTAGGGTTTTTGTATTTGAAAGACGCTGTTTGTATTTATACAAGAAGGGAGAGAGAGCCAACAGCAGGAGGGACTAATTCTTGTTATTCAAGGTGAACAGGAGAGAATGAGGGAGAAGATCACATACACAATCTGATTACGTACTGAACTAATAGTTAGCCAAAACATACCACACTACACAGTTTTAGGCTTACACTTACGATCAACATAAAAGATCAAAGGTCATTTAAGTCAACTACAGGAAATAAAATCTTAAGTTGTGTAAATAAACTACGGTTACTGATGTTACATCTGTTACAAAGATAATCCAAACCCATGATAACAGAGTATGATACATTCCGTAACGCATAACAGTATTGTTTTTTTACGCTTTTCAGACCACTAAATTCTACAAGACCTTAGTGGGATGTGTTTAGCAATATGTAAACATAATTTTCGACACCAAATAAACAGTGACGTTTATAAGATCAGAAAAAAACAACAACAAATTATGGAGATTACCACAACCCGCCCTAATTTTCAAATAAGAAAGTATTAAACCCAGTGTCTGAGGCTATTGGTTGTTGATGTGTCGCCGCTTTCGACTTATAAAATAATTCGAATAAACAGACCGTGAAAAGTTATCGATATTTTTGTGCTTCTAAAAAATTAATGGATACATTGAAAACTTGTTATTACTACGCCTGCGCAACTAAGCACGAGCTGTCTCGCGGAATCCCTTATCTTTGATTTACTATGTATCAACAATACGGTGATTCTATTTCTATACTTTGTATCAAAAGATCAGTTCAATGTCGAACAGAAAAAAGCTTGCCCCTGTATATATGTCTATCTAGCGCGGCTAAGTATTGTCAAAGGAGAATCAACATTGCACGCGCTGAGCCTTCTGCATGAGAATACTTTACAAGCGCGTATATGTTACTTCTTTGTTCGTGAGCGAGGCGATCCGAGTCAAAAAATTGGGTTTTCGAACAACTCCAGATTTAGAAAAAAGAAAATATGGGTGACGTGAAAAAAGTTTCAAAAAAAGTAAAATTAATTTATCATTTTCGAATAAAGTCATAAAGTACACAGAGCGCCACCACGTTCTTCGTTTTGTACATATTTTCGTTCACTTACAAGTTAAAACTCTCTCTCTTCAAAAGAGACATGCCGTTGAGAAAATAAAACAAATCGTGGTTGCTAATATAAAGAACGCTATTCTAGACAGAAGGAAACTTTTACAGACCTCGTTTTTCACTCTGTAATCGATAGAGGTCACTGTTGATATGCTGCAGTCAGTGAAAGGTAAACATTTCAGTTTTAATGACTTACTTAACAAATTGGTGATTTAAACAGTCTACACATACAATGACACTTAATTTATGATAACGTTTGAATACTCAGTAATCCAGTATCTTTTACACCAACTTTAAAGATTTATTTAAACCTACGACACTTTATTTAAAGCAACATTGTAAAGACTGTGTAATCCAAGACCCATAACACAAAAAGATTAAGCATTTCTTTAAACAAACGACTCTCATTTATGGTAACATTTTGAAGACTGTGTAATCCAAGACCCATAACACAAAAATATTGAGCATTTCTTTAAACATATGACTCTCATTTATGGTAACATTTTGAAGACTGTGTAATCCAAGACCCATAACACAAAAAGATTAAGCATTTCTTTAAACAAACGACTCTCATTTATGGTAACATTTTGAAGACTGTGTAATCCAAGATCCATAACACAAAAAGATTAAGCATTTCTTTAAACACATTAGGGTATGATAAGAACTCGGCAAATATTTAAAAGAACTCATTACAAATAGGGAAAAAGGGACATTAAGAAGCCACGTTCTGCAGATCATAGCTTCACCGAACTTTTCCCATTAGAACACTATTTCTAGACGATTGATCTCGGTCGCTAAGTCTGTACTTCCCGGGAGGCTCGCGATAACCGACTTGGAATTAATCAAGGGGTTTGGAAAATTTGACAACGGAAGTTAGACCTACTTTAATCCCTCAATGTGGAGTGATTAAGGAGAACTAAGACAAATGCTACTCAACCAGAAGTCCATGCCCTACAAGTAGCAATATACGTCAGTGTATCCCTTGAAATGTTACAAAAGCTTTAAAATCTTTCAGACAAACGACGAGATCATCTGAGACAGGATGCGGCAAGATGACGAGAGAGCTGACGACCCAACCACTTCCGGCAGCACAGGAACGACTGGATCGATGATAGCGTTTCAACAGACAATAGGTACTTAGGTTTTGTAGCGATAGCCAACTTGACATTAGGCTCATAATAGCTTAAAGATATTAAAGTTTAATGACAACTATTAAAACGTATAAAATACTAACACATCCCCCATTTCAATCATACCAATCTTCAAATCGGGGAATAACGAATATGAGAAAGTTTGAAAACGGATTTTAAAATATAGTAATTAAAATATTATTTACATGAAATATTAATTACATGATGGTCAGAAATAATAACCGAAAAACTATCAGTAAAATAAGCTATAGCCACAGTTACTTTTTAATTATGTTAGAACTAAGTGTTTCGGTATTGTGACCTTGCTAACCTCATAAACAATATTAAAAGGGACTTCGAGTAACACCTTGAAGTCTAGCTACTACAGTCAAAAATAAATGGGTCATTTCCGAATATGGCGTTCAAACTGTTGACAGTTTTATCGCTACGTTGGACCACATTTTCTTTGAGTCTAAAAAAAAAACAAAAAAACGGAGCTTAACTTAGGAATCGCATTCCTTGCAGTTACACACTGGTTGTTTTGGAGTTACGTAGGCTGTACTGGCAGCAGAGCAGAGCCAGATGTTACACGTAGCAAGATGTTACACATAGCAAGATGTTCCGCATAGCAAGATGTTGCATGTAGAAAGATGCCACACTTAGCAAGTTTTCACACGTAGTACATGACGGTTTGACGATATATGCTTATGGATGGAGGCGTCACGTGCCACAGAAGAGATAAGAGGAAAATGAACGCCGTCTAAAAAGTTTGAGAAGCAATGTTTTAGGGTTTAAACTCTAGGTGTATACACCTTATCTGTAACTTGCCTTCAATTACATATTTATCAGGTTTAAAATATTTTTGAAAACAAATTCCTCGAGGTGAGATAGGATGGAAGTTAGACCTCTAATATAGCGATTTAAAATTGGAGTTTGTTTGTTTGTTTTTGAATTTCGCGCAAAGCTACACGAGGGCTATCTCTGCGCTAGCCGTCCCTAATTTAGCAGTGTAAGACTAGAGGGAAGGCAGCTAGTCATCACCACCCACCGCCAACTCTTGGGCTACTCTTTTACCAACGAATAGTGGGATTGACCGTCACATTATAACGCCCCCACGACTGAAAGGGCGAGCCTGTTTGGTGGGACGGGGATTCGAACCCGTGACCCGCAGATTGCAAGTCGAGCGCCCTAACCACCTGGCCATGCCGGGCCAAAATTGGAGTTACAACTACAGATGTTACATATGGTAAGTTTGCACACGTAGCACACTGTTACGCACAGCAAGATGTTACACATGGTAAGTTTTCACACGTAGCACAATGTTACATATAGCAAGATCTCACACGTAGTACAAGGCGGTTTGACGATGGCGCGTTTCGTTCAACCTAGAGCAGTCGATGGATGTGGCGAACAT
>NW_013670857.1:17617-33695 GCF_000517525.1 Limulus polyphemus | reverse complement strand
ACACCCCCCACGGTTGAAAGGGCGAACATGTTCGATGACGGGGTTCGATCTCTAAACTCGCAGATAGCAAGTCGAGGGCTTTAGTTAATCGAAACAAAATGAGCACACACAAAGTTTAACCAAAAGTTGCTTTCCTTACACGTAATTGTAAAAAATAAACTGCAAAACACAAAATGTGAAACCGCAAATTTGTATGTATCTCCGCATGGACCAAACAAACCTTCGTGCCAAATTTGTTGAAGATCCTTCCACAAGGGGCGAAGTAGTGGTAAAAAAATCCCATAATAACCGCAAAACTGAAAATTCGCGTGTATCTACCCATGGACACAATGAATCTCCATACCAAATTTGGTGAAGATCCATCGACAGGGGGCGAAGCAGTGGTGAAAACCGCAAAATGCAAAACTGACAATTTGTTTGTACTCCCGTATGGTCCTAATGAACCTCCATACCAAATTTGGTGAGGATCCATCGACAGGGGGCGAAGCAGTGGTGAAAACCGCAAAATGCAAAACTGACAATTCGTTTGTACTCCCTACAATGAACCTCCATACCAATTTTAGTGAGGGTCTATCCACACTCTGCGAAGTAGTTACATGGACATACAACTGACAGTACTATTGTATTTATATACATTTCATAAAGGATTTTCACAACATAAGCTACATTGTGTGTGTGTGTGTGTTCGTACCTGTTTGTTACCAGTTGTGATTTAGTTTGTTTTGAATTTCGCGCAAAGCTACTCGAGGGCTGTCTGTGTTAGCCATCCTTAATTTTGAAGTGAAAAACTAGAGGGAAGGCAGCTAGTCAACACTATCCACCGCCAACTCTTGGGCTACACATTTACCAACGAATAGTGGGATTGACCACCATATTATAACGCACCTACGGCCGAAAGGGCGAGCATGTTCGGCGACAGGAATTCGGATCTGCGACACTCAGATTACGAGTCGAGCGCCCTAACCACCTGGCCAAGCTAGACCCTTTGTTATCAGTAACTTGTGACCAATGCAAGCTAAATACATAGTTCTGGACTTTAAAAAAAAATTATAGTTTAGTGTGTAATGTATTAATAGATCTAAGTAGGGGGATATGTAATGCAATAACACAATAAAACGAAAACTTTCTCGTTATTGAACACAGACGTAAAGGAACACACATGCGTAAAAAATGACGTAGATCATTTTTTGAGCAAATTAACCACTTCCCATATTGAATACTACACATACATATATATATATATATTAGAACAAACAACATGCTCACTAGTGGTGTCTTGTTTTGGTATGTTGCCCGGCGATGACGCCCAGTTGACCTTCATTTCCTGAAAACAAAGACAAAAAAAAAAATTTTAAGTAAAGGATGCATCAGATAATCATCCCACATTTTGTAGAAGAAATGAAACAGATGAAGAACTTAAAACAATACAAGTGTCTGCAATGGAAGTTTCCTGTACATATAGACGCATCATTTGGACAATCTAAATTGAAACGTCTCCTTTTTTTATCTGATCTGTTACATTTGAAATGGGTAAAAAAATAGGCTATCGGATCAGTAAAATGAAGTTAGCCTCTCAAATTAAACAAGGCCTAAGTTCATCGCTTTCATGTATTAGAGCTAAAGGGAAAAACAAAAGTTTCGAAAAATCAAGTAAATTGGGTAACTTTTTACTCAGGAGTTTGATTCTCCTTCATGCCGAATTATACGTCTCTTAATGATCGTTACGTATCCACAGGGAACGTATTACTGTCGACAACAAAAGGTCACAACTATCGTCAACGGAATGCACGAGCATTGCCACCATTTCTTCAAACACCCAGTGATACAAAGCAGCTAAGAACTGCGATGCCTAATCAGTGATAATGGCCACAAACTACCAACATTGTTTGTACGTTTCCTTTGGCTAAGCCTAAAACCTACTATATAGGGAACAAAAAACTATTGACTTGCTCGACGATGCCCTAAATCAGTGACGGATGGTTTAATATAGGTTTCCTTTTAACGTATTCCCCTCTCTCTCATTAAAAAAATGGTACGTTGAAACGCCATTTTTTTTATCTAACCTGGAACTAAACAAATATGAAAAGGCTATAACATTCCGATAACATTCTCCAATTGTTACATAACATTTATTTGTAAACAAGGCAATAAACTAGTCTAATAATTACGTATTTAATAACTGCACAATTAAGGTACAGTGGTAACAATTATAAACACACACACACACACAACAGATGGGCTAGAAATATTGCACAGAAAGTTTAACCAAAGGATAAATTAGCTTTCTATATTTAAAGAAACACACACACAAAAAAAACGCGTACTGAACCTTATCTACGGTTTCTTTGTTCGAGCGCAAAGCTATGGGCTATCTATGCTTTGCGGGGAATCGAACCCGAATTTTAGCGTTGTAAATCGGCCAACTTCCGATTAAGCGGAAAACTGACCGGTAAACAAACCCCAGAAGTTTGTCGAATGACAGTGGTGGTTTTGAACTGATTTTTGCTTTCGTTTAATCTTGAATAACTCGTTGTTTTGATGTGTAAAAAACGGACAACTTATGCATTAAAAACGTTTTCTAATGGCCAGAGAAGATATAAATATATTAAGTTATGTCTACATCTTAACTCTATTTGATAATCTACAAAACACACACCGAGAATTTCGAAAAGATGGAAGATAAGATGATGTTTATTTGCTGAATAAATGATCTCATTCGAGCTCCAACAGTGATCTAATTAGTGATATTAGAATTAGACGCTAAAGCGAAGAAGTGAATGTTTCTATTCAAATTAAATTCAACTCCTGCTTGTGTTTTGGGTTCATTAAAAATACTGAAGAATGGTATCATAAATCATTTAGAACACATAAAATGAGTAAAAAAAAACATAACTGACGTTTCCTAAAATATTTAACAACAACAAAAAAAAAGATGTTCCATTTTCCTTGACAGTTCGTCCTAAAGGTGAAATTATTCAGTAAAGAATTTTACAAAGGGAAAAACAAAAAAGATTAAAATTGCTTTTGAAGTACAAATTTAATGATGCTTTTTGTACGATCTCGTCTTAATTACAGTAGTCTGGTAGTAGCTACAGGCTACTTTTAATTGAATTGTTTTCGAATGTGTAGTAAAGTTATAGCGTGCAAGAGCTGCATCTACATAAATTTCATGATCCATTATCATTACCAAAGAATTTCGATGGAAAAAAAACAACAACAACAAACTTTTCGTTCTGTACAGATTAAAATATTGATGTTATGTTAACTGTCTGCTGAGGTTTTTGTCTGTTTGTTTTCTCGGATATTCGCGCAAAGCTACGTATTTTACTTAACCGTTCTTAACCAATAGACAACAGGTAAGATAACCAATTAACAGTACCCACCGCCAACTCTTGGGCTATTCTAATGGAATAGTGAGATTTGATTGTCACTCTTATAACACATCCACAGCACCAAAGTGTGGAACGCGATTTTGTGGCAACGGGACGCGAGCCATGGCTTCTCATTCCACCTTGTTAAGCCCTCCGACCTAATTAACAGTGGAAGAATATCTAAATGTCATTAAAATGCTCATTTGGAAAAATGGTAAAACATGGTCGTCGCTGAGGACGGGGGGGGGAGTCGTTAGGTACGACCCCCCCCCCCCCCAACTTCACCTGTGTTTCAGATGGCCACATAAAATTAAGTATAGTGCTGGAAAACATGCCGATCGTGGCATTGTAATTTGATATTTGTTTGCTAATGCGTTTCTTCGATCTGACACGAGCTTCGATATGGGCCATGTATACTGGACTGTTAGTGATTGACGGCTTACTTTCATCTACACGCATTAAAGATTTCACCCCTCGCGTCCCGTTGCCACAAAATCGCGTTGCACACTTTGGTGTCAGGTTATGGTTTGAATTTCGCGTCCCCTAATTTAGCAGTGTAAGACTAGAGGGAAAGCAGCTAGTCACCTCCAACCACCGCCAACTCTTCGGCTACTCTTTTACCAACGAATAGTGGGATTGACCGTCACATTATAACGCCCTCAAAGCTGAAAGGGCGAGCATGTTTGGTGTGACGGGGATTCGAACCCGCAAACCTCAGATTGCGAGTCGAGCGCCCTAACCACCTGGCCATGCCGGGCACGGACTCAGTATTTTAACATTATAATTCCCCAAGCTTTCCGACTGAGTCACCCAGGAAATTTGTGAAATACAAAAGACGTGTGTATAACTTGCAAAAAAAAATGTGTCACAAATGTAACAATCATCCTATAAACAGGGGGAAACAATATATAAACTGTTTAATTAAAACTGGCTGTAATTTTACATACAGAAAATCATTGCTAATGAGCAGTGTTACGAAAACTTAAGTCCAGTAATAAAATATCCCTAGCTGACTACATACAGATCTACTCAATATTCAATTATCTCTGTTATCTGCTTATCTTCTAACTCAATTTCGGGTTCATTATTTATTACTGGAATAGACGGCTTTTCTCTGTCACGAAGATTCAACGTATTCGACTGAATTTAATTAAAATTTCTTCACTGTGCACAAGAAGTTGTCAGTTCATCAAAACCGTTTTATCCCATTCTTTTAAAACACTTAAAACTCCTGGATTAGAGCTAATATAAATATACCCGACAACACGGTGAAATCGACGTTCAATTTCCGCTGAACCAAGAGACGCTTGGGTTTATATCTACGAAGCACGCAAACTGCACGCGATTCACAAGGAATGAGGAGAATTGACAAACATAACAATGAGAAGGACACAAATGCGCTGGAGACATCCTATCCGCCATTTTTCGTACCACAAAACAAGACGATATTCCTGGGCGTGATGTTTAAAATTCATTGAGACTAATTCACGCCCAGTTCGTGCATTACAAACGATGTCAATGTGCATACCCCCCACCCCCGAACTCCGCGTATGAGCACCGTCGGGGAAAACGTTGTGTATATAAATATACATGGGGGGGGGGTAAGGATCGATTTCATAAGCCGCCGTACTTACAGTAACTATTAAAGACTGCATTGTTTTAGGGCGAAGTATAATACAAATACCACGAGTAGCTTTAAAAGGTTATCCCTTACACAGGTATGGTCCTCAACATATCATGTATCCAGCTTACCTCAATGTTCTTTAATCTAGCTATGACTACATATTTTCACCACAACAGCACGCTAAAACCCTCACATGAAACATAAAACCCTTCTCCATAATGGGAAGGGGGGATATAGAAAAAAAAATCATACTGGTGATTACATGTGAAGCTAGAAGATATGGTTTACAATCAATCATTCTACCTGTTTCGTGCTGTCGGAACAGACACACATCATTCCCTGAAATAAAGGCCTGTTACGTCATGTTTTAATAATAAAAAAAAACCTTCAACAGAAATGGGTAACTTAATCTGGGAGATATACAGAATATCAGATGTATATTTCTAGGATATTAGTGATTGTATTGTAATGAAATGCTTTAGAGTGTAGGTTGTCACGGTACGATTTAGTCCAAATGTTTTCGCATGTAATTTGAGCTATTACTTCATTGTAAAAACTTGTGAATATTAACATATATATATATATATATTAATCAAAATGGCTGTGCAAATACGTCTTCAGTCTGGTTAGTTAGGCATACAGCAAAAACTAAAACTTTTTGATATTTCCAGCCTGTGAGCAGTTTATGAATAGCTGAACAGAGGAAGGAAGAAAGACGACAACTTTTAAACGAATATGGAGATTGTTACGATTAGAATTCCATCACAAGAAGAAGTTCGGAGCAGCTAATTTATCAGGGTTCCAACCTTGGACTTCCAAACCACAGACGACACGCTAAACTAGTCCAACTCCAGTGTGTGCTCTCATTTGTACCATACACTTTCTTTGGAACAAATACTAAGCATTATGGGTTTAAGTGGGTATCATAGAAACGACATAGTGTTGTAACAATAATACATTTATAATTATATTTGTTATAAGACATTAGTATTACGCCTATTACATTTTCAAACAACACATTCTCAATCTAGTCCCTTGGGGATTTTTAAAGAACTAAAAGAAGTGTATAATAATAGTATTCCAACCATACTATATTTAACATATCCATTGTCAACGACGCGTTTCGCTCAATCCAGAGCTCTTCTGGTTGGCTGGGATACAACAAACACAGTAGTGGTTGGAATACAATTTATATAGGCCGTTTGTTACAACAACAGTTGTTAGGGAATGTACGCTTTTTAAGGGGTTAGTACGACACGCTTGATAAGCATAAAAGGTTACCAAGGTATGGCCATCAAATGTGTTGTACTGAATCCTTGGTAACCTTTTATGGCCATCAAATGTGTTGTACTGAATCCTTGGTAACCTTTTATGGCCATCAAATGTGTTGTACTGAATGGCCATCAAATGTGTTGTACTGAATTCTTGGTAACCTTCCCTTTAGTAACCTTTTATAGACATCCAGTGTGTTGTACTGAACCCTTAGTAACCTTTTATAGACATCAAGTGTCTTGTACTGAACCCTTAGTAACCTTTTATAGACATCCAGTGTGTTGTACTGAACCCTTAGTAACCTTTTATAGACATCCAGTGTGTTGTACTGAACCTTTAGTAACCTTTTATAGACATCCAGTGTGTTGTACTGAACCTTAGTAACCTTTTATAGACATCCAGTGTGTTGTACTGAACCTTTAGTAACCTTTTATTTCAGTACAACACACTGGATGTCCAGAAAAGCGATGTTACCAACTCCTAACGTAATTTTAGCTCCACCATCTTTCCTAATCTAATCCATCCCGCGTTGTTGTGAAAGATGTTAATGGCCGTTTAACGCATACCGTAGCGACGGTACACAATTTCTAGATGACATTACCACAACAAATTACCGCTAAACACTCAAATACAGAAGAGCAAGTAAGAACTGCATTATAGACCTGTACCGAGCGTTGAAACAACCTTTTCCCGCTGTTAAGCTCTGGCAGAGAAGACGCTACTGTAAACGCTTTTACGACTTTTCCAGGCTCATCAGTTTTCAGGCAGTCTCGTGCATCACAAGCCTAGGACTGATTAACTGTGGCGAGCACAGTTGAATGTGGCTAATTCTGTCTTGAACTCATTAAAACGGGATGGAGTGAGCACGGAATGATACAAATTTCTTATTCTAGGCACAACAACTGCACACAAGAAAGATCCCACGGCGACCATATTAACTAGGTTACAGGGATCACAAAGAGTTAAAAAGATCAATTTAACTGTACACACGAGTTCCAAGAATTTTTATAAAATAACCTTTGGTGTGTCGCACGTCTTTGTTGGCGGTTTGATTATTTTGTCTCTTTCAACTACTCGCTCTGATAAACTAGAGGGAATGCAACAACAACAACGCCAACCGCCTACATTTCGGCTACTCTAATAGAAAAGTTGAATTTGACTGTTACTCTTACAATGTACCCACGACTACAAAATACGGAGCGCGATTTTGCGACAACGGGACGCGAGCCCTTGGATTCCCGGATTCATCCAGTAACTTTCCACATACAGTGCCCGCCCACTCTCGGTGGTTCAGTGGTTTGTTTGTTTGTTTGAAGTTAAGCATAAAGCTACATAATGGGTTATCTGTGCTCTGTACACCACGGGTACCGAAACCCGGTTTCTAGCGTTGTAAGTCCGCAGACATACCGCTGTGTCACGGGGGGGGGGTTCAATGGTAAGCTTAAGACTTATGAAGTTCAGGGTTCGATCCCTCCCACAGCGCAGATAGCCCCATTGTACAGTTTTGCAAATTAAACAACTAACTCCATATTAAACAAAGGAAAGTAATGCCGGATAAAGGTTGATTGTGATGTTCGTTTAAATTAAGGGTAACGATAACACTACCGATCATACAAATTCACAATTATTCACTGTGCTTGAAATATTAGTATTTACAAATGCTATTTGCGCATAACCGTCCCTAATTTTGAGCTGATAGTCAAGAGAGAAGGTAGCTAGTCAACAGCACCCACCCAACGTCATCTATTGAGCTATCCTTGTCTGATCGAATAGTGGGATTTGACCGTCACTCTTATAGCACACCCATGGCTCAAAATGAGGAACGCGTTCTCATAGAAAGTGAACCATGAACCCTAAAATGCACAGTCCGGGCATGCTAAGTAATAGGTCACGCCCAGCCTATCGTACTTAGAAAACTGATATTCTGACTATTATAGTACTTACAAACAAAATACTGGGTAGTACGTATATATATAGAAGGGACAAACATTTTTTATGTACGTGTTTGTTTTTTAATGAAAGGAAATAATGATTTATCCCGAGAAAGAGGAGGAAATATAATATTGAACTAAATATACGTTTTATTTATTTATTTTTGAATTTCGCGCGAAGCTACACGAGAGCTATCTGCGCTAGCCGTAACTAATTTATCAGTGTAAGACCGGAGGGAAAGCAGCTAGTCATCACCACCCACCGCCAACTCTTTGGCTACTCTTTTACCAACGAATAGTGGGATTGACCGTCACATTATAACGCCCCCACGGCTGAAAGGGCGAGCATGTTTGGTGGCAGATTGCGAATCGATCGCCCTAACCACCTGGCCATGCTGGGCCCTAAATATACGTAATAAACCATTAAATTCCACTGTATACAAGTAATACAAAGATGATGGGTTGTCATAGAGATAGGTTATAGTATTCAGGCATCCGTTTGAATACGTTTTTGTGGAGGTGTGACCTTTCTTCACCAATCCTATCAAAGAATTCGCCCACAAGAACGTGCAGTTATATAACGGTTATCCAAGCCTCCGTGGCAATCAAACAGATCTACAAGATATCATTCCAGTAAACAAATAACAAGAAATAATAGAAACAGTAGCACACTTATTACACAGCAACTATTAACCCCTGTAGAAATGTTTCCCACGCAAGTCCTTGGTCCCCTGTACAAGTGTTTACTCTGTACTGCACAAATTACGACCACGTACTTCTCCGCACTTAACTAACGACCGAAGGCTTCACTGCAACACAACTTGATATTAACAAACACTTGTTAAATACCAATTACTTTCTATTCAAACAAACGTGTTCACACGAAGAGAAAACGAGAAATATGGACCATAAAAGACCAGTTATTCTCATCTTAGGATAGTGTGTTGGAAAACGACGTTTCGAAAAGAACACACGTTATATCGACGAAAAACAACAACAAACAAAACAAAAAAAAACCGGTTATGTTCATCTTGGATAGTTCCAAGGTTGAACATGATGGGGATCGATCTTACGACCTACCAAAACATGAGAAAAGCCATTAGCAAGTCGAAACGTCGTCAAACGGTACGTATTCACCAGATAGACGAAGACCAGCGAATCTTTCAAGGGGAATAAGATTCCTCCACCAAATGTTTATTCTATAGGTCAAAAGAAAGAGACTTGGAAATTAATTCCACAGTAAATCTTTCTCCCCCCTTTTTATTTGGCTTACACACACACACAAACACTTCATTCAATAATAGTATCCCAGCGTTCTTCGAAACAATAATACATTCTAATCAGCTCGTGTCATCTTCAGGTTCCCTCTAATCTAAAACTTCGGATTATCTGATTCGTTTTACCTTCAGGACATCATCCTTCTCTCCCACTGGCAGAACTGGAGAAAATAGCAGCTGCCCAGACGGGTACTTGTAACCTTTATTAGATTAGACTACACTTCTCCAAACAGATCTTACCGTGAATCATGCACAGTGGAAGAGAAACCACTTTAAAGACTCACTCTCAATCGAAGGAACGACCAAAATCAATAGATCATATTATGCAAATGTATTTTTCTTTTTTACATTATATCCTTAGCCGTGATATTTTGTCGAAACATGATTTTTTTTTCACACAGTAATTTAAATCATTTTTTTTTACAATCCTTATAATATAATACCTCAAATAATTCGACGAAGAAACAAACAAACTCACTTAGCCACCACTCTCAACCACTATACTTGTACAGGTGTATCATGGGAAAATTAACTGTTTGTACTTGTCAAAATACACGTTTCAAAATTACTTTATGATGAGAAACTTCAATAAAAATTAATAATTTCAAAAACTAGGGTTGAACTTGTTACGAAATTCCTCAGCGTTACATTTATAATATAACACCTACACTAACACGACGCTACGTACAACACTCGTGTAGGTTCATATGTAATACACTAATATTGTTACGTTTTACATTCAAACAAAAGTACATACAACATTCACATATTGCTAAATACGACACTTACATATTATTATACAATATTCAAATAACATTAGATAAAAACAAACCTGTAATATAAACAGACAATCATAAACTAGATGGATTGTATCAAATAACAAATTAGAAGCAATAACAGAATATTATTTACATAACTAAATTAATTTAGGTTACTCGAAAACCACATAAATATTATACACACTTCACCAATATAATATGCCTGACTGTATTTCTTTGTTTTAGGCGAAACTACAGTCCACAGCTGAGGGTAGGGTACAGCCAATCAAAGAATGCATTAGCCCTCTACGTCACAGATAATATTTTCCTATGATAAAAAAAAAAATCTGCAACATACATACAAACTCATTACACACTACAATCACACAACGTTACATGTGACATTCACACAATGCTACGTACAACACCTAGGTACTGTTAATACAGTACTCGTGTAACATTAAACACCACAATCACACAATGTTACACGTGACATTCACACAATGCTACGTACAACACCTAGGTATTGTTAATACAGTACTCATGTAACATTAAACACCACAATCACACAATGTTACATGTGACATTCACACAATGCTACGTACAACACCTAGGTACTGTTAATACAGTACTCATGTAACATTAAACACTACAATCACACAACGTTACATGTGACATTCACACAATGCTACGTACAACACCTAGATACTGCTAATAGAGTACTCTTGTAACATTAAACACTACAATCACACAACGTTACACGGGACATTCACACAATGCTACGTACAACACCTAGGTACTGTTAATAGAGTACTCATGTAACATTAAACACCACAGTCACACAATGTTACATGTGACATTCACACAATGCTACTACAACACCTAGGTACTGTTAATAGAGTACTCATGTAACATTAAACACCACAATCACACAATGTTACATGTGACATTCACACAATGCTACGTACAACACCTAGGTACTGTTAATACAGTACTCATGTAACATTAAACACTACAATCACACAATGTTACATGTGACATTCACACAATGCTACGGTACAACACCTAGGTACTGTCCAACTTCTATTCCAACATATTACTACACAATGGTAGATTTTCAACGGTTTACCTACTACATGAGGTGTTATAGGCGTTTGAAAACTCGTCACAGGACGTACACATTCAATGATTCACACACACACATACATCGATATTTCCACTCTCACGTTACTTGTCGTGTACATTAATCTAACGAAAGACAACGATCGAGTTTATAACAAACGCGATGCTCTTTTTTTCCCCCGATAAGCTTTTTTTTTATGTGTAAAATAGTCCTACGGTTTATTAGTGTTAATGGCAAACATTACAAGTTTAATTCAACTTTATTGAAAGAGTTCTGTTGGACACCAGGTGTCATACGAGTTGGCGAACCTTAGAGAATATTGGGCTTACACGTGCAAGTGAAACAGACAACAATGTGCAACCATATAACTGTCACGTGTCGTAGGTGTAATAATTCCTTAAAAGTTGTCGTAGTTACTACTCCAAAAAATGATTAAAAAAAAAAGTTAGAACTAGCACGAAATAAAGGGGGAAGGGGGGGGGGGAATCGATCGTCAGCTCAAAACATACTCTCTAACCGTGCAGTGTTTTCTTCAAATCAATTTTTTCATGTACTTCAAAGTATATAAATATATTTCATTTTCATAATGATAGCTATGTAATTTACTCGCATGTGTCAGAAAGTCCGCCCAAGGGTCACGAAATCAATATTCTAGACTTATAAGTAATCCTACAGATACATATTTACAAATATATATATATGCACACACTTCACGTACATACACACACACGTATATAATAAATAAATAATTAAAACCAACGCGTTGCTCCTAAGCAAATCTTGAATGAAAAACAAGAAGGAATCCTCAATAGCCGCGCCTTGGTTGTATGACGTTTAGAGACGGGCTCTCTTAAGTAGGATTAGAATAAATTAATCTATGAGACCCTTTTCCCTTTTTAATAGCTATATTTTTATGCGCCAGCAATACCAAGCGTGTGGCGCGCGTATACCCGATTCAATTTTATTAATCATCAGGATCTCTATCAACCTACTCTCAAATTGAAATTCTTTTTGGCAGGATTAAAGTAATTTAATGTACGAGACCTTGGGCGTGGTCAAATAAATCAATCGAAAGGGTTTAACCCCCTGAGTCCAAAACTGTAATCAGATCTCAAATCGGTCAAAAGATAACCGAGCTATGAGCTAAAATTTTGTACTTGAACAAAAATAAAAAAAACAAACAACTGAGAGCCGTTCTATGAGCCGTTATGCCGCGGCTAAAAATACGGTTGTTCTTTCGCTGTATCGGAAAACAGGTCTTAATAGAACTAAATATTTCAAGAAATACTTAATAACACTGGTGTTTTGTTCTTGCAGTTATACAATAAATCGTGATACTGTAATATTGTAAACTGGTTAACGAAGTATCTTTAGAAGCATCTGTAATATTGTAAACTGGTTAACACAGATGCTTCTAAAGACACTTCCGTTAACCAGTTTAGAATATTAAATGTCTTTAGAAGCATCTGTAATATTCTAAATTGGTTAACGAAGTGTCTTTAGAAGCATCTGTAATATTCAAACTGGTTAACGAAGTGTCTTTAATAAAGAGAAAGCGCCGCCTTATATTCTGAATTGATAGGCTAGAGGAAAGACAGTTTGCCACCATCTCGCCTATAATTCAACTCTTTGGCTATTCTAATTGAATAAAAGGGTTTGACCGTCATTCTTATAACGCAACAACGTCCTGAAAATGCGAAGCTCGACTTTTTATACAGCTGCAAAGGGAAGTAAGCCATAAACTCTTGAATCCACAATTTAGTAGGCTAATCTCTAGGCCACGCACAGCTCGCCACCATAATATGTATATATATATATATATTTATACATATATATATTAGCTGGTATCATTAAGCGCCATTTTCAGTTTATTATTTGAATGCTAACAGTGTTTCTTTTATTATATATATATATGTGTGTGTTCTTTTATTATATATATATATATATGTGTGTGTGTGTGTGTGTGTGTGTGTAAATTTATATTTTTCTTACAAGACATACGCTTAACATTGTCAGTATTACAATCTAGTTTCTACCTAAGATTATAACATGGGCATTGGCAAAACTGAAATGTTAGCTGCTAATATCTGAAGACAATTAAGTTTAACTTCAGTTGAACGACTATTAATATGACCCCAATGCACAAGGAAACCAAACTAATAATCAAAGACTATTAGGCTTAACTTCAGTTGAACGACTATTAATATGACTCCAATGCGTAAGGAAACCAAACTAATAATCAAAGACTATTAGGCTTAACTTCAGTTGAACGACTATTAATATGACCCCAATGCGTAAGGAAACCAAACTAATAATCAAAGACTATTAGGCCGTTTGGTTTCCTTGTGACATTGGAGTCATATTAATAGTCGTTCAACTGAAGTTAAATAGACATATTACATTTTCTTTAGTCGTTGTTCGTTTATTCGTGTCAATTTTGTCCGAGACAATGTCTAACTCACTATATTGCTACAGAGTAACTTAAAAGTGACATAACCTGCACTGAATAAACGACCGTGTATCCCCTCAGATGTGCCTTTCTTACCTCCTACTTGGAATAAGTTTAACTGTATAATGATTTATTTGTTAATTTGATGATACGCAGTTTTTTCCCATAAATTCTAAACATGTTTTAAAACATATTTCTTGTTTACATAGAAAAGTGTTATTTTCTTAAACTGGTGAAGACACACGGCTTAGAAGTATTATTATTACGAATTATACATTTAATCTGTATATATGAAAAGCTAGACTCTCGAACAAACATTGGTTATCACATTTTGTTTGCTTAGAAAAAATATTAAATGTTAAAACTGGATATAAGGTTACATTGTGACTAATTCGCGAAAGTCTAAATTTATAGGCCTTACATCCACAACGGTTGATTAAATGAGCGTAAAACTAATAGCCTTAGCATCCAAAGACATATTTTAAAAAAAAAGGCCTCACGAAGTATGTTTTTATTTATATCGTGGAAATGTTTCCATTGACTCTCCACTACTGGAGCAAACTCATACAAGTAATACTTTGTTTTACATTACAAAACAGTTAAAAATGAATAGCAGTGAAGTTTCTATTTTGGCAAATTGCCAAAAAACAACAGAAACTTTACGCATTGACATTGATTGGCTGCCATCCTCACTTTCAATGCAGAGGCAGTTAGTAAGTATATCCTCAGATTCATTTGGATCAACTTGAAAAATAAAATAAGGAATACCAAATTACTGTACGAATTTGATCTTCTTGCGGTTATTTCAAAGTAAAATTAAGTGATTTACCACAGCTACATAGTTTGAAGATAAAAACAATATTTTCAAATAATCTTAATTATTAATAGTTTCTAATCACGGTTCAGCTAATTATACAGATCAGAACTGAAATTAGCTTGCACATTAATGAAGCTGATTCTGTATACAAACTGACAAGTACATAACGTCTTAAGTCAACACCCGAGAAAACTAAAATAATTTGAATCCACTGAATCCTCAACTGGACACACTCGCTATTGGCGATATTTTCGATATGACCTAATTAAGTAGCACATGACGAGGATATATAAGTTAGTCCTACGTCCATACACTAAGTTAACAAAGCAAAAAAAATATTTATATCCTTTTAAAGTTAGTTTCAGTAATTCGGTTATTACAAGGTTTACGGTTAATTTAATTATTATTTTTATTATTTCATTAATCGCTAAGCCATACGTGAACGTATTGAAGCTCGTATAAATACAGAAACTCGTTGAATGAATTACGAGGAAAGTATTTCCGTTTTATCAACTAGACATAGTCAATCGCCAAAGAAAAGATATATAAGTTAGTCCTACGTCCATACACTAAGTTAACAAAGCAAAAAAAAAATATTTATATCCTTTTAAAGTTAGTTTCAGTAATTCGGTTATTACAAGGTTTACGGTTAATTTAATTATTATTTTTATTATTTCATTAATCGCTAAGCCATACGTGAACGTATTGAAGCTCGTATAAATACAGAAACTCGTTGAATGAATTACGTGGAAAGTATTTCCGTTTTATCAACTAGACAAAGTCAATCGCCAAAGAAAAAAAAAAGAGTACCAGTGATAGGAAAAGCCGACATGATGCAGGGGTTTGCTTTTGCCCATTAACACTCAAGTAATTATTTCATTAGTCTGCGAATAGAAATGTCTACACAGCACCGAGAAAACCTACGAGCAATTTAATCATGGCGAACATGTACCAAAAAAAAAATTCTTTAGTTCAATTTTAATTCAAATTACTTGAAAATGTTGACAATGACCCATTAATTAAAAATCACGACAGAAAAGGGCAGTTTCCAAATATATTAAACAGCGCATATATATAATTAACAAAGTACTAATACAGTCGCATTGTCAACAATGAAAAAAAAAACATAACATATATGAATTGTGTGAGAGAAACAATTAAATTTAACTGTTATTTATAGTATTGTTTAGCCTAATGAAAGTTTACTGTGCGTGGCATCTATTATAGTAATTTTTAGCCTAACGAAAGTTTACTGTGCGTGGAATCTATTATAGTAATTTTTAGCCTAACGAAAACTTACTGTGCGTGGAATTTTTATAGTAATTTTAACCTAACGAAAGTTTACTGTGCGTGGGACCTGTTATAGTAATTTTAAGCCTGACGAAAGTTTACTGTGCGTGGGACCTATTATAGTAATTTTTAGCCTAACGAAAGTTTAATGTGCGTGGAATATATA
>NW_013670857.1:11896-16889 GCF_000517525.1 Limulus polyphemus | reverse complement strand
AAAGTTTACTGTGCGTGGAATCTATTATAGTAATTTTTAGCCTAACGAAAGTTTACTGTGCGTGGAATCTATTATAGTAATTTTTAGCCTAACGAAAACTTACTGTGCGTGGAATTTTTATAGTAATTTTTAGCCTAAAGAAAGTTTACTGTGCGTGGGACCTATTATAGTAATTTTTAGCCTAACGAAAGTTTACTGTGCGTGGCATCTATTATCGTAATTTTTAGCCTAACGAAAGTTTACTGCTCGTGGAATCTATTATAGTAATTTTAAGCCTACCGAAAGTTTACAGTGCGTGGAATCTATTATAGTAATTTTAAGCCTAACGAAAGTTTACTGTGCGTGGGACCTATTATAGTAATTTTTAGCCTAACGAAAGTTTACTGTGCGTGGCATCTATTATCGTAATTTTTAGCCTAACGAAAGTTTACTGTGCGTGGAATATATTATAGTAATTTTTAGTCTAACGAAAGTTTACTGTGCGTGGGACCTATTATAGTAATTTTAAGCCTAACGAAAGTTTACTGTGCGTGGGACCTATTATAGTAATTTTTAGCCTAACGAAAGTTTACTGTGCGTGGAATCTATTATAGTAATTTTTAGCCTAACGAAATTTTACTGTGGGTGTAATTTTTATAGCAATTTTAAGCCTGACGAAAGTTTACTGTGCATGGGACCTATTATAGTAATTTTTAGCCTAACGAAAGTTTACTGTGCGTGGAATCTAAAAGCTTTCTCATAACGCTTCCACTTTCAATAAAAACAAAAACAATTCAGTAACATTTCTTTTATCTTTTCTACAAAATTATAGCACTTTGGCGATACTTTGAACATGCATTTTCCTTCTTCTTGTTCTTCTAGGATTCCAATAAGAATGAAATATAATATTAGGCATCTGTGGAATGAGATACTTTCGAACAAGCAATAAAAAATAACTAGAACAGTTACAAGTTTTAAAGCCATAAAAAAAAAGAAAACAACTTAGGATTTCTTTTTCCTCTGCCTTTGGAAAAATGTTGGCCGAAGAAAGCGTTTTCTCCAACAATAAGTACTTGCTCGTTTATATACAGTGTCACCCAGTGGAAGAAAAAGGAACAAATTTAAAGACTAGCGCTAAACGTGTTACATATATACATATGTAAAAATTGTGATGGATGAACCAGTTTTTTTTTTTAAGTTTGGGAAATTATTCATGTCAACTTTTTGGATTGTCCTAGAATCTGTCATTCATTCCTTTGTTTTGCATTATATACATACAAACTAACTCACATACGAAAGTTGTACATTAAAATTGTAAGCATGTTCACACATGGATGGAATGTTTTTTTTTCTTTCACAAAAGACTGCATGACTAGGAGAATAAAATGAAGGTCGATCGTAAAGTACAATATTTTAGAGCGCCAATGAGACATACTGGGCTCTTGCATAGAAAGAAACCTAAACAAGCTATTGCTAACGAGTCTTGAGATAAAAAAAAACAGAAACAATTATAATGTCTTTATAATGTCCGTATTTTAACATAAAAAAAACAACATTCCATTGTTTTCCAAACTAAATCGAGAAAAACCACAAAGCATATCTTGAGACATTTCTCGCGCTAAAAACAGCTGCCATGGTTACAGAGTTTTTTTTTTAATAGTTTCACATAAACTAAGAAATATGACGTATTTCCACGCAGTTGTTTCTACCAGGGACTATTTAACCAAAAAGCAGAGTATGAATCCATGTGTCAAGAGGTCAACAGTGATTATGATTATTTCTTAAAGTTGGAAGAAGTACTAGTTTTATTACATTTAGTAAAGAAAATTGTTTTGATAGGTATAATTTACGAAAACTTATAAAAGTCTTTCTCTCTGTGGTGTCCATTTATAACCGGCGAGTTGTTGGACCGATTGTCGCCAAACCTGGCTTGTCCCCTTAAGGTTCCCCGGAGAGTTGATTGTATAAGGAGTTCAGCATTCGGATTTTATCCCCCCCCCCTATTTGTTTGTTTGTTATTAAGCACAAAGCTACAAAATGGGCTAACTTCAAATATCGAAACTCGGTTTTTAGCGTTATAAGCTCTCAGATTTATCGCTGAGCCACTGAGGGACGCTCCGCGGGTTGAACTGGTACGTCAGATAGTAATTATGATAATAAGAACTTGTGTAGGAACGGGTGCGCAGAACTGAAGTTGCCTTTGGACTTGCTATGGACCTAATCAAGTCCTGGATTTAACCACGTGTGTTTTCTAGTTTCAAGTGTAACGTTCATCAGTTACACACTTCACCACCACTGTAACCACATCTGTAGAGCAACAGCTGTCGTACTTTTCTTTGTCTGGTTCTATTTAATGGAAGTGGTGGTTGTACAACGATACACAAAGAGCTGACAGTTTAACACAAGCGGTACAACAGCGTGTATCACGTCCCTTAACTATTTAATGAGTTATTAAATATGTGTGTGAGCGATTGAAGGAAAAAAAAAAAAACTTTGAAATTGATGTATACGAAGGTGCTTCGCCTAATTCACAAGCAATTATCTAGAAGTGTATATAGTCTTGTTCACCGAAGTAAAGATCTGGACATTATTAAAAAATTAAACCTTATAAAACAAAGTGTTTGATAGAAGTTGACAAATATTAGTTTAAATAAGTATTCCTCATTTGCATATTCCCCCATTCTACATTCGTTGCTTCTAAGACACCATGTTTGTTGACTAGGAACGAATTCGAATCCAGTCAACAAACATGCTCGCCCTTTCAGCCGTGGGGGTGTCATATAGTGAGAGATAATCCCACTATTCGTTGGTAAAGATTATCCCAATAATTGGCGGATGGGTAATGTTGATTAAATTCCTTCTCTCTACTGTAGTCGCTTCAAAATAAGATATTACTAATGTAGGTGGAGCTCGTGTAGATATGCACAAACGAGCTTCGCTAGGAAGAAATAATTGTGAAACTAGGAATGGAGATATCTGATTTAGTGTTTTCAGAAGCTTAATTCTGGTATACTGGAATAGTTTCAGCCGTTCCAGGAGTATGTCGAGTCATTGTGTCCAAAACACACAAACATATACTAAGTTAATACATGGAAAAACTTCTAAGATTAATAATGATTAATAATATGGTAAATAGATGGCGCTCTCCAAAACAAGTCCTAACGTGTTTTACCATACTTCATAATCACTGCTTCACAGCATACATTAACGATGTGGGTTTTGTACTCAACTCATTTCAAAACATAACGGCCGCTTTTGTCTTGACTACATTTCATATTGATTCTCCCCACCCCGCCCCTCCCCCTTATTATATAATGGCATCTGAACTTCCTTCAAAAATAATACTAATAAAAACCAGGAAAAATAAGAGGGATAAAACGACGTTTCGTTTGGATTTCATTCGTCAAGCATGTACAACGTTATTTAGACAGTTCCCGCGCACACGTTTCGCTGTTTATTAATGAAAGTCATCTTATTAAGTCCGCGCAGTTTCACGTCGATTAAACGCACCTTTGATCATTTTAAAAGCACTGTTTAGTGCCCTTGTGCGTCCTTCGAGAACACTGTTTGCTATCGTATGTCATATTTTATAATATATATATATATACGCATATAATATGATCACGTGTATTACATTTCGTTGGAAAATAAATTGGAAATATATCATTGCTCAGGCACGGTCACGAGATACGGTCAATAACCATAAATCATGCACGAGCACAGCACAGTATATATCTGTTTAGTGTAGAAGAGGGGGGTATTAAAACCAATTATGCAGAGTAGTAAAGAGAAGTACAGTGTACACACAGACGCACATATGTACGTATGTGTATAATATGGCACTTCTAAAAAGCTGTGCGCATGTGTATTAGGATTCTGATATCATTTACGAGGATTTTGCGTGACCTCAAAATTAAAATCTAATCGATGGGGACCTCAGAGTCGTTTAACATCAGGGTGTTTTATGTACACAAATACAAGCGTCTATATACACATGTGTGTTTGTGAGTATAATAACATCTAGCAATATGAATGTTATACAGATACAAATATAGACATTTTATACATACACAATTGCGGGTGTTTGTTTATATATATAAATGGCTATCTTTTCTTTACACAAATCTGAATATCTTACATTAAAGATACGTGAAGAAGTGTTTGAAGTTTAACATTGAAAGTTTTATGAGAACTTGTGTCGTCATGATAATTCTAGTTTCACATCCTACACTAGAGGAAAAAATAGGAATCAGGCTGTTAGTATATGACAATTAACAACAAAATGTAATTAACAACAACATATAACTAACAACGACGTACAATTAACAACAACATATAACTAACAACGATATATAATTAACAACGACGTACAATTAACAACAACATATAATTAACAATAACATACAACTAACAACATATAACTAACAACGATATATAATTAATAACGACGTACAATTAACAACATATAACTAACAACGATATATAATTAACAACGACGTACAATTAACAACATATAACTAATAACGATATATAATTAACAACGACATACAATTAACGACGATATGAATTAACAACGATATATAATTAACAACGACATACAATTAACGACATATAATTAACAACGATATATAATTAACAACGACATACAATTAACGACGATATGAATTAACAACAATACAGAATTAACAACGATATGAATTAACAAAGACATATACTTAACAACGATACGCAATTAACAACGATATACAATTAACAACAAATAATACAGAATATAAATTCCAAGACAATATTTTTTAATGTTTGAATTATACAACGCTGGCACTAGTGTTTCCTGGTGTCCAGGGATGTCATGTGTGAAAGGCTACCAACATCAGAAATGTTTTCCTGCTGTCCAGGGATGTCATGTGTGAAAGGCTACCAACATCAGAAATGTTTTCCTGCTGTCCAGGAATGTCGTGTGAAAAAAGCTACCAACATCAGAAATGTTTTCCTGCTGTCCAGGAATGTCATGTGA
>NW_013670857.1:7717-10954 GCF_000517525.1 Limulus polyphemus | reverse complement strand
CCATGCAGGGCCCATCTGCATAGAAGACATATTAATTTTGAGCTAATATTCAGAAGAAAGCTAAACAACAGCAATTTCCGCCAAATGTTGGACTAACTCTTGTCTAACCAAATAAGTGGGATTTGACCGTCACTCCTGAACGCGTTTCTACGGAAACGAGAAGCGAGTTAGAACCCTTGGATTCACACACCAGGCACATTAACCACTTGGCCACACCCAACCCACTCCTCCGTGTTAAAACTATCATCTTCTCTCATTCTCCTACCACTTGGTGTTAATGATCATAAATTTAACGCTGACATTCTAGGGTTAAACCAGGTACAACTAATAATGGTTGGAGACGGCTTGAATATAGGTTTAACAAAACAGCAAATGTATAACGTTTCGACAAGGTTTTGTCACCATCAGGTATGATGACAAAACCTTGTCGAAACGTTGTACATTTGCTGTTATGTTAAACTTCAAGCCATCTCCAACTATTATTAGTCTCAAAGTGGGTTCCTCGTCATCGAATTTGAATTCATCAGGTACAACTAAGTTTATATAGATTTAGAAACTCAACAATCTTCATAAAAAAAAAACAGGTTTATTCTTGCTCACCTTTAGAAATAGGCTAAGCAAAAATTCGAAGTTGAAGATCTAAATAACTGCTTAAATAAGTATATATAGTACCCCCCCCCCGCCTAATTTAAAAATGCCTCGAGTATTATCGTAACTGTAAAAGTTTTTTCAACTAAAGTGGTCAGATCTCTCTCTCTCATTTAGGGTTACTCGTAAATCCTCCTAACTAATGGTGCTTCATAATATTTAATTCATTCGCACTTACATTTTGCAGGAAAAAGTTAACGAATCAAATACCAAACGACTCATTACGGACGATTCTCTGGACGAGTTATCGATTTACCCATTCAGTTATAATTACAAACCGTTTAAATTCATTTCCTAAGGCGTGGTTTCCGCACAAACTCAAGCCAATATGAGAGCCTTGCCAAGCAAGATACGATGGCGAGAGAGCGGTGCAGTGAAGTGTACGCTCGCAGACGCTGTTCTATTCACACAAAACAATAGATTTTCTGAAGTAACAACAATTAGTGTGGACTTTTACGTGCACGGTGTTGAAGAATGTGAGGCCGTCAGAAAATGCTGCGTTCAATGCCGAAGACAACTGAGGCATGACTGAAAATAAGTTATATATATATATAACACATAATGTATATTGTTTACTACGTTACCATAGTTTTTTAAGAATAACTTGGGCTATTGCTACACGGGCACGATTAACTTATGCAGAAATACAAAATCATGAACACAGCTTGTTTTATTTGTTGTTAAACATAAAGCTGCACAATGGGCTATCTGTGCCGTGCCCGTCATACGAATATTGAAATGTAGTTTTTAGTGTTATAAGCCCTCTGGGGGGTGAGGGGGAATGAGCAGAGTTCCATTCAAACTTTATGAAAAAAAGCTCCATTCCAGCTGGATTTGTCAGTAGCAAGGACTTTTTTATGAAGCTCCATTCCAGCTGGATTTTTCAGTAGCAAGGACTTTTTTTTTATAAAGCTCCATTCCAGCTGGATTTTTCAGTAGCAAGGACTTTTTTATAAAGCTCCATTCCAGCTAGATTTTTCAGTAGCAAGGACTTTTTTATTATAACATTATATTTATAAACTAACGGAAGAAGTTTATAATAACAAGCAAGGGGCAGACGTAGGTAGGTAGGACTTCACTTTAGTTTTTTTCTATTGTTAAGCACAAAGCTACACAATGGGATATCTATGTTCTGCCCACCACGGATATAGAAACGCACATGCTTCCTCTCGGAACTAAATGAGGATATGAAAACAAACTTGGTCAGTGCAGAGAATACGTCAGAAGAGACAACTGTTCGTGCGTCAGTTGTTTGTCAGTAGTCAAACATCGCTACTTGGCCTTGTATAGTATATATATATATATATATATGTACGTTATTAAATTAATTATAGTAACTACAATCAACAGTATAGCTTAAAAGAAGCCAAGGGTCGAACATGAAAAAATTAAATTCTTTATTCAGGTTCAGCTATAAAATGGCCGAAGATCCCGGATTAACAACTATTGCATTCGACCACATATATTTATAAAGTGAACGAAAGCAACCATAAGGGATCTGGAAGTCCAAGTCCATGTACACTGGGAGGTTTGCAAAGATGGGTCCATCTTTCAGAGAAGCTTCGTTACAATGGAAAGTGGGTGTCGGGCAACAGTGTGTTATCATGGTAATCAATTTGTTTCTTATTAGGCACAAAGCTACACATAGTGGGCTATCTGTACTATGTCCATCACGAGTATCGAAAATCGGTTTTTAGCGTTATAAGTCTTCAGACTTATTGCTGAGCCCTCATGGTCATGAGACTCAGCACGATGGAAGAAAGAGATCCAAGGGCAGACATAACAGGACCAGAAACATTGGTCATATAATACCAGTAAACCTAAGAGGATCAGACAGGGTGAGGCTTGGACTATGAAGCATATCTTGAGACAATCTAAATCAACAACGAACACATTACTTGACGTGCAGGTAAGTATAAAACCAGGAATTCAAACCGAGACAGGAAAATTTATTCATGAGCACTTTTGTAACTAAAACATCTCTAGACAGTAGGTTTGTTTGTTTGTTTTGAATTTCGCGCAAAGCTACACGAGGGCTATCTGCGCTAGCCGTCCCTAATTTAGCAGTGTAAGACTAGAGGGAAGGCAGCTAGTCACCACCTTGGGCTACTCTTGAAATTGACCGTCACATTATAATGCCCCCACGGCTGAAAGGGCGAGCATGTTTGGTGGGACGGGGATTCGAACCCGCGACCCTCAGATTGCGAGTCGAGCGCCCTAACCACCTGGCCATGCCGGGCATCTAGACAGTAGGACCGGGGATTAAGTAAAACAGGGATAGAAATGCACTTTAAAAAAACAGAAATTACAAAGCGGGTGAAGCATGGTTGTTGACAAGTGTGGCCGCTACGCAGGAACAGCGTATTCAGCGAACTTAATTATGGGGCCGCTACGCAGAAACAGCGTATTCAGCGAACTTAATTATGGGACCGCTACGCATAAACAGAGTATTCATCGAACTTAATTATGGGACCGCTACGCAGAAACAGAGTATTCATCGAACTTAATTGTGGGACCGCTACGCAGAAACAGAGTATTCAGCGAACTTAATTATGGGACCGCTACGCATAAACAGAGTATTCATCGAAC
>NW_013670857.1:5664-6993 GCF_000517525.1 Limulus polyphemus | reverse complement strand
TGGCCGCTACGCAGGAACAGCGTATTCAGCGAACTTAATTGTAGGGCAGCTACGCAGGAACAGCGTATTCAGCGAACTTAATTATGGGGCCGCTACGCAGAAACAGCGTATTCAGCGAACTTAATTATGGAACCGCTACGCAGAAACAGAGTATTCAGCGAACTTAATTATGGGCAGCTACTCAGGAATAACGTATTCAGCGAATTGAAATGATTAAAACTCCTTTTGTCGAGTTCCACGAGACAGTTGACAAATGAAATACGACCATCAATTTAATGAGTTCAACATTTAAGGAAGTTTTTTTTTCGGTACTTTTTTCACATTGGTTATTCGTTTTTCTAGCATGTAGATGTTATACATAAAGGCGCAAGTAATTTTTCTTCTGAGAACACGAATATTTAATATTTAGCTACTCTTACGCCGCCAGAAACTTGGAATTTTTTTTCGGATATGTCATCATTAACCAGGTCGTTCTTTGTTGGATTTTTTTTTCGGATATGTCATCATTAACCAGGTCGTTCTTCGTTGGATTTTTTTCGGATATGTCATCATTAACCAGGTCGTTCTTCGTTGGATTTTTTTTCGGATATGTCATCATTAACCAGGTCGTTCTTTGTTGGATTTTTTTTTCGGATATGTCATCATTAACCAGGTCGTTCTTTGTTGGATTTTTTTTTTCGGATATGTCATCATTAACCAGGTCGTTCTTCGTTGGATTTTTTTTTTCGGATATGTCATCATTAACCAGGTCGTTCTTTGTTGGATTTTTTTTTCGGATATGTCACAATTAACCAGGTCGTTCTTCATTCGTTGTCAAGATAACATAAACTCACTTCTTTAATTCTCTATGAAAGAACGTGCCACGACCGCTGAACTTTTCACAAAGACCGATTAGCTACAGTGTCAAATTTAGATAACGTAGAAAAGGAGCTTTAAACAAAATAGCGCCCTCTCTACAGAAACTTTACTTTCTATAAAATATGTGAATTAAAAGCCCGATAAGTGAAAGCGTTAAGCATTATTAAATCACGAAACAGCAATAAATGAGGACTTGCACATTTTGTAATTTTAACTTTTACTTAAAATTCAAAACGTGAAGTAGATCTGGAAAGCGAGACGAAAGAAGGAGACTTGATCATTTTATAATGTCATTGAGGACTTGATCTGAAGAGTTAAGAAGGTAACTACACAGATGCACACACTATAAAATATGGAGACTTGATCATTTTATAATGTCATTGAGGACTAGATCTGAAGAGTTAAGAAGGGAAGTACACAGATGCACACACTATAAAATATGGAGACTTGATCATTTTATAATGTCATTGA